>NW_018407824.1:452890-569292 GCF_002113885.1 Mizuhopecten yessoensis
AAAAAAAAAAAAAAAAAAAAAAAAAATTCTCCTATTATGTAATTTTACATTATAGTTTTCCTCGCCATTTTTAAGTGATGGACTTCTTTCACTCATGTATATTAGATTTGTAACAAGAGAAAGAGAAATGCAACGGCCAGACTGGGGTTCGGACCCGGAACCCTCCGAACTCTAGACCGACACTCTAACCAATTGAGCTACCTGGTCGCCAACGATCGACCCAGTCCAGTTCCGCTACATTCCTCTCTCATTCAACAAAGTCTTCGACCCCGAAGTAAGGGGTTGGCAAGCTCGCCAATTTTGCAACAGGAGAACGAGAAAATGTAACGGCCAGACTTGGGTTCGAATGGTATATTTACTGAAAGTCGATTTAAAACCCTAAAACCTATATAAAATTACTATGTAGCTGTAACACATTCTCATGTCACTGTTGGGTTGATAACTTTTTTGGTATTTTTCTAACCGGGAAACATAAAAGTGGATCAAGTCTATGTACCCTTACGCTGCAGTTTTCATCGTTTGGTATATATAATACATTTACATAGGAGACCTATCTCTTCTGGAACTATAAGAAAATTCTTCGTTTGTTTAACCGTTCTTCCTAAGTTCCATGGTTTTGCATACAATGTTCAATCATTTCACTAAACTCTGTAAAGCTCTTTCGGCAGTAACTACACTCGAAATTATCCATCTGTGTGAGAGAAAAATGTTTATTCCACCAACAGACAAATGTAATAATCCAATAAACCATACAGTAATATAAAGCCGCAATCGCTATTAACATACAGTCTGGTCGCTAGTATCCATACAGTAGCATGTTCAAAGGTGCTATTTACAATAATTGCTTATATTATGTTTAAAAGCACAAATGTTTTCGTTAATGTGTTTTTTGAATTTATAAATCATTGAATTATGAAAAATTACATAAACCATGTGTCAAAGGAGATTTGTGAGTTAATTATTGACATAATCTGTGAGATTTTCGACCTCGGGCCGTGATAACCTCACTGATTCGTTATATTTTAATGTGCTTTGAAGTTTCATTTCTGGAATATTTCAAGTTCGTAACGAAGGTTGATCTACTAATACACTAATTGTTTTGTACCCACCTTCGTAATGATGATACCGAAAACATGTCTATGATCACAAGCATGCTGGGATCTTCATAATCTGCCTCGCTTTGGCGATCGCTATTTCCGGAACCTATACAGTACCGTTTGACCAGTGAACTAGAAATGTTGTTTTGGATGCAAGAAAGTTAGATGGGGTCATCATTTCGTCATCGAGAGCTTTCCTCCCTTCTCGAATATATGATCATTGGGGGTGTCATTTTTTCCGAAAGTCGATCTAAACCCGTAAAACTTACTCTGAACACCTTAGTTAAGGTCCAAATATAGCAGTAACAAATTATCAGGTCCCTGTGGAGTTGAGCGGTGCAAGTTCGAATCCACGTTCATGTTCCTTTTTTTTATTTATTTTTTAACATTTAGGCATGTGATCTTTTTCCTTAATTAAGTGATAGAATATTTTTTAAATCAATGGCACATTTGATTTATATTTAAACAACATACCTTTTGATTTATCTTCTATGGAATCATGTCAACAAATCACTGTACACTTGTACAGTACGGCTTTGTAGATAAGACATCATCTTAAAAGATATTTATGAATTGTTTTACCCTCCAATTGGCACCAGTAATTTTATCTATTATTTACACGCAAACAAATGATGCTGAAATACAAAAGATGTGGGATTGTCGCGTCAGAATTAAAAAAAAAAGACCAAGCAAAAATTATGAAGTGTTATCGCAAATATATTACCATAGATACGGAAAAATTCATTTCATTTAAACAAATATTATTGGACAAAAAATTGAACAATTGGATGAGACAACAGGCTTAGCCTATAAAAGTCTTCTCCTATCCGGTATAGATGGACAAAAAGCATAAATGTAATGCATAGCTCATCAAGACACACTCATATACACTTACAAACATATAGGCTAGAACATTCAACCAAGTTTCAAATATAAGAAAGAAAAAGAACATTATTTGATGACATTTGAAAACTTATAATATACTTTCTTAGCAAATCATATATATATGTTTGTACACTCGGACCACACTCCATAGCACACATACACACATGATAAATATGCATTGATACACACACACACACACACAAGCCCTTAATCAAAAGCATATTGATGAATAACTTATAAGAATTATGAAATAAATATATATATATACATATAAATAAATATAAGAGGCAATGAAAACAGTCCTAATTCTAATTAAATCTGTTAGTAGCAGAAATGTAATGTTGAACTTTTGAGAGAATAAATAAATTATCAATTGAAAGATAAGCATTACTAGATGTAAGTAGATCAACAGATGAATATCCAAAATGATTAGTGATGTCAGTTATGGAATGTCTATAGTTAGTATAAAGTGGACAGAAGAAGAAATAGTGTTCCGCATTTTCACAAGATGCGCCACAAGAGCAAGATGGATCAACTATCAAGTGATCATTGAATTTATCAAAATTTAAGTTGCTAGCATTATTACGTAATTGACACAATAATATATTTAGTTTTCTTGGACTACAGGTGATGAAGTCTTCAGAAATGTTCCTGGGAGGTGTTTGAATTTTGTTAATTTTCTTTTTAAAAGAACTGATCGTCAGAGAAGAAGTGACAGAATGATCGAGATTGTTCCATAGGCGCATGACATACGGAAAGAAACTACGGTTGTAGATACAATTTCTAGATTGAGGATTGTTAAAAAATCTGTTTATCCGTAAATGGTGATTGACTTGTATATTGATATAAGGTTCAATGATGTCAGATAAATAATCAGGTGTTATGTGATTGAGGACTTTGTACATTAAGACAAGTTTATGCTTATTCCGCCGATCTTTTAATTTTTCAAAACCTGTTTCATAGTATAATTTCTGATGAGACGTACCACTTCTTAGGCCAGTTACAATTTTTCATTGCTTCAATTTGAACGGATTCCAGTAGTTTTTCTTCCCCAATGTTACAGTTACCTCAGACAGAAGAGTAGGAAGAATGAAGCAGAGAGATAGTAATTCTGAAGATTTCCTATCATTTTTATGTTTTAGCATACGCAGAATATTTAATCTTTTACATGCTTTATCATAAATATATTTAACATGATCACCCCAAGAACCGTTAGTATTAAATACTACGCCGAGATGTTTATGAGAATTATTTTCATGCATTATCTGATTATCAAATATAAGTAATGGATGCTGTCTATTTTTCTTAGTTACAGTTAATGCAATAGTTTTTTGAGGATTAAAATAGATTTTCCAGAGCTTTGCCCAATTATTGATAGATTCAAGATCATCGTTAAGTTCTTCTGCTGGAGAAGTTACATCTTTGTCAACAATTACATAAAGTGACGTATCATCAGCAAAAAGTTTTACATTGGTGTTAATTTCATGAGTATTATCATTAATGAATATAAGAAATAAAAAGGGACCAAGAACAGCACATTGTGGTGCACCAGCAGAAATTTAGAAGCATAACCTTTAAAAATAACACGTTGTTTTCTCTCTGATACGTAACTTTCAAACCATTTAAAGAGATTACCAGAGATACCTTTTTTTTAAAGTTTATAAAGAAGTCTACACAAAATTGCAGTTGAATGTGTTTATCTGTACATCCTTACACTATATATACCCTACACCACGTGACATCCACCCGACACGTCTTCACCCGAATACTTACGGAAATAAGTGAAGTTAATGTATAAAAATACCCGAGGAGGCGTCATAACAGTACACGGTGGCACGCGCCCACTATAGCGGTCTCAGCTTTGGGGAAATAGGCATAGCAACCCGCCATAGCTCTTTGTAAATGTTTGAACTTTAATATATCTATATTGTAGATATGGTTTATTTTGACAATGTTCCGTACAATGTAAAGGTTAATGTGTTAATTGTGTGCCCTCGTCTCGAAAAATTCCTTGATAATTGATCATTGTCATTGGTCCATCAAAACAGAATCTATATCTATTGTATAACTATTGTACAGGATGACCGCTGTTTATAAAAACAAAGCGACAAGAATGTACTTATCTATCGGCGTGTGGCATTTGTACGGAGCAAAGGTCAATATACATGCTGACTAACATAACCAAGTCCTGCATTGTTTATAGGAGGAACACAAACACTGATGGTCACACACATGTTCACCAACATGTGTTCCAGTGGATCATGAAATATGTAATAATTATCTTGCATACTCTCATAAGTATGAAGAATAAGCATCCTAAACTTGTGTTATTATTGGGTATAGTCTAAAGTAGCTTTGTTTATTTACTTTAATACGGGTAAAAACAGCTTTATTGGTGACTGTAATACACCAAATGAGTCGAATCGTCTTCAATATAAAAAAAAAACAGCGGGGTCTATTAATTTTGGTTTCAGTCCCAGATTTTGCCCTCTGTTGCCGACCACTGTTTTCGGCTTTCGTGTGTTTGCTTCTGTCGCTAATTACAAGCTTTTGGATAACTTAGATATCGATTTAGATCTAACATACAACCAAAAGGCGTTCCGAATTTCAAACTGAAGATGTTCCGAATATGAATCAGTCACCTTTGAGGTTCCCGAAGGGGTAGACTGTTATATTATATATTGCTATTGATTGATTGAGATTTTTATGTCTGACCAATGACTATATTGGTAAAATTTCTTTTTTAACCAATCTAAATTTTGTAATAAAAAGTTTAGGTAGAAAAGCTCAATAACGTCTCTTTTTCTTTATCATCTATTCACGCAGTGACAAAAGAAAACGTCACCTGGCAAAAGGGCAAACTTGAGTTGACATGCCGGGTTTGTGCTTGCCGCCGGCAAACTACATTTAAGCATACGCGAAATTTGGCGGACACAAATAACATTTTGTATCGCTATGCATTTCTCTGCAGTCCGGCGAAACTTCTAATCTAACGGCAGGTGCCGAACATGCGGGACTAAGGGACATACGTAATCAGTAGGTAGGTGCCGCCTTCCCGGTGGTAACCGGCACGCCTGAATCAAGTTCGTAAAAAGTAAAAAGTTTACGACATTTATGGAAATTGCTTTATTTTTTTTAATTTACATACCATTTTCAGTCGTCACATAATAATTTCAAAGGGTGATAGGTTATAAATAAATGCGCCATCATTCAAATAAATATTTCATCAACATTCATATCCCGCATGGCAACGTTTACAACTTTGGAACACTTTACGACATAACACTTTACGGCAGATCTTGAAATGGAAAACCGGAAGAGTGCAGGGTCATGTAAGGTAAGTAGTTCATAATTTGCCATATTCAGAATTTATAATAAAAGCGCTCGACACCGTTTAATGAAAGTTATCGTTTCTTCGGTGTGGTGGCAGTGGTGACCACGAGGTACCGACAAAACAATACCATGTGTTGCCGGTACAGTTCCACGTGATCACCACGGCAAAACACCGCCACTACTGAGTATGTTTCCGGATCTACTGCCCGGTACCGGGTTCTAGATCATATCAGTTTAATGTGTCTCATCGTTTTCCGGTTGGGGCCCCCAGTAAAGCCGTGTGTCAGCAAAAGTGTGCTTGTGGTTTTTGTCTCTTACTGGCGCACGGCATTGTCATATTTATGGATATCGCTATTGCCAATAATATTCCTGTCAGTGTCCTGTCAAAACGTACGGACAAATGTGTTTATCTTTTCTATGAAATCAACCAACACAGATCCAGTCTAATTTAGGGATGTAAACAAAATTGAGTGTATTGCGGTATAACCGTATTTACAGCTCTTTCTGCAAATCATGGCTCCTTTCATAATATTTCCTAAGATCGTTCTATCTGTAACATAAAACATTTCTCTTTAGTTTCTCCACTTCCCCCTGCAGGTTGAAGGTACCGTAGGTGTAACAATACAGGTTGAGCACAGGGACTTGTATAGACTTATATGATACATATTAGCTAGAAATACGTATATATATAGGTATTTCTAGCTAATTTTATCATATAAGTCTATACAAGCCCCTGTTGGTTGAGCTTACCAGAATATATTGCAATACAGCGATAGTGTCGTAATATATTTTCATAAGAAAAAATGGTATTTTTTTCTGATAATTGGGCTTCATGGGTGTCAAAATGCTGTCATTAAATCTGAGATCATTTGTGTGATACATTTGTATTGAATTTTATGCTAGTAATAGCCTGGATTATGGTTATTAGCATATCTATTTGACTGTTAGAACATGTTGCGATTCAGCAATATTTTATTATCTGCTTCGAATTGTGATAGATCCATGTACGATATGGCCTGTGTATTGCGATATACTGGTTTTCCGATACATTGTTACACCCCTATAGTCTATACATGCTTTAATAAACCAGCATTGCAGCAATACACTGTAAGTCATTACAATTAGTTGGTTTAATTTCTAAACTTCATGTCAGTGGACTTGTTTCAGGTATGGATTAATTTTGAGCAAGATAAAAAGTGTATTAAGCAAAACTGCATATTTATGCGTGTTTTTAATCAGTGATTAATTCTTATGTTTTCCGGACGAACTTCCGGTAATTTTTGTGTCAGTTTACAGACGATGGCCAAGCGTCTAACATATCTTTGTAATGTGTCCAGCAGGTCACGTAGTAACGAGATATAGCTTGTTATTTTTACTGAGAATTATCAACTGATAATATGGAGTTAAATAACCAACAACAACAACAGTACAAACTAGTGATAGGGATTGGAAATTCCTTAATTATCAACCTTTAGTTTTGGTGAAAATGATTTGCTCCAATATGCATGTTCAGCTCTCTTATATCATTTTTTTTTTCATTTTAACAGATGAAATATCTCATCCTGGCAGTTTGGCATGTTTGAATGTAGAAGGCCTTGAAAATCGGATGCAGAAGGCCAGGGAATGTCACAGAAATAAAATAAAAAATGAAATTATTTGCAGTGTTTGTGTTTTATGGTCATAAAACATGGAACATTTTCTTCAAGTAAATCAACCACATGCTTTCTTATTATATCCTAGTAGGTTGGCATGGTTACCTAAACAGCATGTATGCATACCCGGTCATTGTTATACCATTTTGATTGACAGGTGGAAATGTTTCAGTTGTAGCTTGGTCAATGATTTATTATACTGAAAATAATCATACAGGAGATGGGGTGACTTTCATGTCATTTCGACATATTTCTAGTTTATATATATTTTGATGCCTATCTATTAGGTGATAGGATACATGTACTATTAGTTTCATCACAAAAAGAATTTGCTCACAACTGCTAGAATTTCATAATATATAACAATGTTTCGAATAAGTGTAAACAGTTTAGTCGTCTGTAAAGAATCGAGTGCAAAATGCTGTTTTCCAGATAAATTGGATTTCATTACAAAATTTCGGCTGAGACCTTACAGCACTGGTAGCCCATATCGTGAACATACTGCAGTGGGATATAAGGACGGTATCAAGGAAATATCATCTAGAAACTGATTTCAATGGTTTGAGCTTTGGTTGAAATTTCAATGTTAGAAGCTGTAATTACACAAATATCTTGAACACAAATTCGTCAAGGTCAGTAAAGGGTTTTGTTGTTTGTGCTGTCTTATTATTTTGTTAGATGCGTCGTCTCGAATTCCGTGCATAGTTTCCAGTAGCTGACTCCACAGGCACTTCTTAGACATTAGCCGTTACCATTACCTGGCTCCACAGTCACTTCTTAGACATTAGCCGTTACCATTAGCTGACCCCACAGGCACTTCCTAGACATAAGCCGTTACCATTACCTTGCTCCACATGTACTTCTTAGACATTAGCCGTTACCATTAGCTGGCTCCACAGACACTTCTTAGACATTAGCCGTTACCATTAGCTGACCCCACAGGCACTTCCTAGACATAAGCCGTTACCATTACCTGGCTCCACAGGTACTTCTTAGACATTAGCCGTTACCATTAGCTGGCTGCACAGGCAATGCTTAGACATTAGCCGTTACCATTAGCTGGCTCCACAGTCACTTCTTAGACATTAGCCGTTACCATTAGCTGCCTCCACAGGCACCTCTTAGACATTAGCCGTTACCATTAACTGGCTCCACAGGCAATTCTTAGACAGTAGCCGTTACCATTAGCTGGCTCCACAGACACTTCTTAGACATTAGCCGTTACCATTAGCTGCCTCCACAGGCACCTCTTAGACATTAGCCGTTACCATTAACTGGCTCCACAGGCAATTCTTAGACAGTAGCCGTTACCATTAGCTGGCTCCACAGACACTTCTTAGACATTAGCCGTTATCATTAGCTGACTCCCCAGGCACTTCTTAGACATTAGCCGTTACCATTACCTGGCTCCACAGTCACTTCTTAGACATTAGCCGTTACCATTAGCTGACTCCACAGTCACTTCTTAGACATTAGCCGTTACCATTAGCTGACCCCACAGGCACTTCCTAGACATAAGCCGTTACCATTACCTTGCTCCACATGTACTTCTTAGACATTAGCCGTTACCATTAGCTGGCTCCACATGTACTTCTTAGACATTAGCCGTTACCATTAGCTGACTCCACAGGCAATTCTTAGACATTAGCCGTTACCATTAGCTGGCTGCACAGGCAATGCTTAGACATTAGCCGTTACCATTAGCTGGCTCCACAGTCACTTCTTAGACATTAGCCGTTACCATTAGCTGACCCCACAGGCACTTCCTAGACATAAGCCGTTACCATTACCTTGCTCCACATGTACTTCTTAGACATTAGCCGTTACCATTAGCTGACTCCACATGTACTTCTTAGACATTAGCCGTTACCATTAGCTGGCTGCACAGGCAATGCTTAGACATTAGCCGTTACCATTAGCTGGCTCCACATGTACTTCTTAGACATTAGCCGTTACCATTAGCTGGCTGCACAGGCAATGCTTAGACATTAGCCGTTACCATTAGCTGGCTCCACATGTACTTCTTAGACATTAGCCGTTACCATTAGCTGACTCCCCATGTACTTCTTAGACATTAGCCGTTACCATTAGCTGGCTCCACAGACACTTCTTAGACATTAGCCGTTATCATTAGCTGACTCCCCAGGCACTTCTTAGACATTAGCCGTTACCATTACCTGGCTCCACAGTCACTTCTTAGACATTAGCCGTTACCATTAGCTGACCCCACAGGCACTTCCTAGACATAAGCCGTTACCATTACCTTGCTCCACATGTACTTCTTAGACATTAGCCGTTACCATTAGCTGACCCCACAGGCACTTCCTAGACATAAGCCGTTACCATTACCTTGCTCCACATGTACTTCTTAGACATTAGCCGTTACCATTAGCTGGCTCCACAGACACTTCTTAGACATTAGCCGTTACCATTAGCTGCCTCCACAGGCACCTCTTAGACATTAGCCGTTACCATTAACTGGCTCCACAGTCACTTCTTAGACATTAGCCGTTACCATTAGCTGACTCCACAGGCACTTCCTAGACATAAGCCGTTACCATTACCTGGCTCCACAGGTACTTCTTAGACATTAGCCGTTACCATTGAGAGTTTGGACGAAACAAGTTCAGTTTGACTCTGTTTTCTTCGTTATACGCTATGAACACTAAGACTCCCAATGAAGATTTTAAAAGATTATTTTGATTTTTTTACACTAATAACATAAGCTTGACATTGCCCCCTACTAAGTCATATTAACATTAGGATTAACGTCTTATTTCCTAACAAATGGGAAATATTAAGATTTTACAAATAGGTTTGTGGATTGAAAACTATAAAAGGGAAAGAAATAGAACAAATAGTCGCTCTGATGGCCGTGCTCCTGTTACGTAAAACAATCCTCTTGTCACTATTTACTGTAATAACTGCCAAGATCGTTACATTAAAGTGTATGGCTAATCACAGTTTTATATAAAGACTATTTATTTAAAAGATGAACGTTACACACGCACAGCTGATTGCACCGTTTACAAATTTGTTAATAGATGCAGTATGTCAAAAATGAATTACACGGCATCCATCATAAAGCTTAGAAGTTATAACGGGAAAGGCAGCGCATACTGCATCGGTGAGCAGTACATAAAAATGGGGAAAAATGATTGTTAGGTACGTGCAAATTAATTCAAATATGTTGTACATTTGTTTTCTGTCCAACAACGTCTCAGATTGCTCCTTCAATATGGTATTTGCGGGGTCACAATGGTGAAGTGAGAGGCCAAAATTTACAACTGAACGGGGTAGGGAAGACACAACGTGTTATATATATGACTTGTACTATCCGGGGAATGACATCGGTCAAGGGGGCATAACTCTGGTTTTATATGTGATCTGATGGATTACTTCATTTAGAGGTCAACTTCAGTTGCATGCCATATGTGTGATTCAGAGTTCCTCCGTGGGGACGTCAATGGGTATATATTCAGAGTTCCTCCGTCGGGACGTCAATGGGTATATATTCAGAGTTCCTCCGTGGGGACGTCAATGGATATATATTCAGAGTTCCTCCGTGGGGACGTCAATGGATATATATTCAGAGTTCCTCCGTGGGGACGTCAATGGGTATATATTCAGAGTTCCTCCGTGGGGACGTCAATGGGTATATATTCAGAGTTCCTCCGTGGGGACGTCAATGGGTATATATTCAGAGTTCCTCCGTGGGGACGTCAATGGGTATATATTCAGAGTTCCTCCGTGGGGACGTCAATGGGTATATATTCAGAGTTCCTCCGTGGGGACGTCAATGGGTATATATTCAGAGTTCCTCCGTGGGGACGTCAATGGGTATATATTCAGAGTTCCTCCGTGGGGACGTCAATGGGTATATATTCAGAGTTCCTCCGTGGGGACGTCAATGGGTATATATTCAGAGTTCCTCCGTGGGGACGTCAATGGGTATATATTCAGAGTTCCTCCGTGGGGACGTCAATGGGTATATATTCAGAGTTCCTCCGTGGGGACGTCAATGGGTATATATTCAGAGTTCCTCCGTGGGGACGTCAATGGGTATATATTCAGAGTTCCTCCGTGGGGACGTCAATGGGTATATATTCAGAGTTCCTCCGTGGGGACGTCAATGGGTATATATTCAGAGTTCCTCCGTGGGGACGTCAATGGGTATATATTCAGAGTTCCTCCGTGGGGACGTCAATGGGTATATATTCAGAGTTCCTCCGTGGGGACGTCAATGGGTATATATTCAGAGTTCCTCCGTGGGGACGTCAATGGGTATATATTCAGAGTTCCTCCGTGGGGACGTCAATGGGTATATATTCAGAGTTCCTCCGTGGGGACGTCAATGGGTATATATTCAGAGTTCCTCCGTGGGGACGTCAATGGGTATATATTCAGAGTTCCTCCGTGGGGACGTCAATGGGTATATATTCAGAGTTCCTCCGTGGGGACGTCAATGGGTATATATTCAGAGTTCCTCCGTGGGGACGTCAATGGGTATATATTCAGAGTTCCTCCGTGGGGACGTCAATGGGTATATATTCAGAGTTCCTCCGTGGGGACGTCAATGGGTATATATTCAGAGTTCCTCCGTGGGGACGTCAATGGGTATATATTCAGAGTTCCTCCGTGGGGACGTCAATGGGTATATATTCAGAGTTCCTCCGTGGGGACGTCAATGGGTATATATTCAGAGTTCCTCCGTGGGGACGTCAATGGGTATATATTCAGAGTTCCTCCGTGGGGACGTCAATGGGTATATATTCAGAGTTCCTCCGTGGGGACGTCAATGGGTATATATTCAGAGTTCCTCCGTGGGGACGTCAATGGGTATATATTCAGAGTTCCTCCGTGGGGACGTCAATGGGTATATATTCAGAGTTCCTCCGTGGGGACGTCAATGGGTATATATTCAGAGTTCCTCCGTGGGGACGTCAATGGGTATATATTCAGAGTTCCTCCGTGGGGACGTCAATAGGTATATATTCAGAGTTCCTCCGTGGGGACGTCAATGGGTTTATATTTAGAGTTCCTCCGTAGGGACGTCAATGGGTATATATTCAGAGTTCCCCCGTAGGGACGTCAATGGGTATATATTCAGAGTTCCTCTGAGGGACGTCAATGGATTAAGAGTTCCTCCGCGGGGACGTCAATGGATATATATTTAGAGTTCCTCCGTGGGGACGTCAATGAGTATATATTTAGAGTTCTTCCGTGGGGACGTCAATAGTTATATCAATTTTTTTATGACGTTCATTTTCCTGAATTCAGGTGGTGTTCATGATGTAGTCCACCTCGTTGATTCCTCAGAGAATATTCATTTTTAGAGAAAAAAAATTGTCAGGCTGTGGCGCCTACGTGACATTAAGAATACAGTTAAAGGTCGATTTATCGGAATTCAACAAAAGTAAACACTGTGTGGTATGCTTGATATCATTGGAAATTATTAATTACAAAATGATTAATATTATATATATCATTACTGCTTCTTACCTTGATAGCTTATCTTGAACTTTGACTTAAACGTTGAATTTTATTGCAAAGTGAAATGCAAATAAATTAATTGTTTAAATTTGACATTGCCAGATCGACGTCGATACTGTCATACTCTGTGCTGATATGTCGTTGTTGTCAGATAGGACTCCAGTATTTGTATCGGTTATAGTCAATGTATGTGGTTGTAACACAGCGGGGAACTGGGAGGATAATGAACCTAAAATAGATGTTTTGAGAGTGAATGGCAGAATTATTTGCTAGATTACATTTTGAATAATATTTTAAAGTTAGTTATAAATAGATTAACCCTTTATGATTGGATGCAGATTTTTTTGTAGAATGTTATAGTGGTGTTTGTAGATTGGATTTACACAGGTAAAACAACCAGGATTTAGTATACTTTATGAGACATTCCTGTCAGATTTTCTACCATCTGTAGGTTCGTCCACGTTCATATAAATGTTAATATACAGTTAAACGTTAATATCTTGGACGATTCGTAGGTAGTCAATAACAGCGGAGATATTTTGTGATACAGCTAGTAGTACGTCAGTCGAACGCAGATGAGTCAATTTTTAATTATTTTAAAAAACGTCATTAAATTAGTTATAAAATGGAATTGCACAAAGGGTCTTGATATCGGAGTACCCGAAGACAAAAATCAACGTGGTCGGGAAAATGATCCATACCTTTTCACCCCACCTTGGGAAAGGCGGCCAAAAGGACAGGAAACACATCGAAACGTCATCAAACTTATATAAGAGTTACATTTTGGAATGGTAATGGAAACAATTATTCACAAATATGTAGACCGTTGGAAAAGTAATAGGACGAACGAAACGCTTATGAGGTGTGATTGACTCATCAATATTAATAACTTAACTATCCTCACTTCAAAGTAAAATCAATGTAGACCGATAAACTAAAATTATAATTTAATCATCAACACTCTAAGCAGTGCATTTAGATAATATTGAAGTAAATAGCTATTATGCAACGCATTTCGCTACCAATTGAGTTAAAATGAATTTAAAGCTAATGCGTCAAATGTTTAGGTTTAGGTTTTTGACGTGGTTTTGTCCTTTTTTTGCTGCTCATGTAGACAACGACCTGGTTTACGTGAACAAATCGTCATGTATGCTATATTAAGTTAGCTTTGCATTATATAATGAAAGACAAAGACAAGTGATAGTTTAAGCGTTTAATGGTAAACGAAATTGAGACAAAAGTAAATCAACAGTGAGAGTAGCAGTAGATATGACGAGAGTAAAATACACACAAAAAAAATGGTTTATAGATTTATACAACAACACGATTCACAATCGTATAGTAGTACACATGATTTAGCTACTATCCGTTTGAAGTGCTGTACTGCTCCATAATCTGTACATACATGCATAGGACCAACATCCCAACACTGCTTTGCTTCGTCATGCTAAACAGGGATGTGTAGTGTCCACTACACTTCGTCATGCTAAACAGGGATGTGTAGTGTCCACAACACTGCCTGTGCTAAATAACAGTGTTAATAAGAATAAAGCGCAAATTATTACTTCTATCACTTTTGAACATCCTTTTTATCAAAGAGCTTCTTTTATATATCAAAATCAATTAAGATTTATATTCAAAAAAATCACTTGTTTTTTTATTTTTTTTATCAAATGTTGTATATTATTATTATTGGAACCAATATATATGTTCGGTATAATTCACTGGCATAAACGTCATATTTTATGTCATTATATACAATATTATATAAGCATATCCGTCATTAAAAGATAAAAAAAGAAAAAGAAAATAAATAAAAATAAAAAGAATACATTTTAAGAACAGGAAGACCATTTTTGAATGAAAAGTAAATTTATACTAACAATAAGGAATTAAAAGAAATTCAAAACGTACCGCGTAACATAGACAAGTTAAACAGCTTATTGTGCAATATGAGGGAACTTATTAGAAAACGTACTATACCTTTTGTGAAAGTAAGATATACATATTCATATCAATCAGAAACCCGGAGAACATTCGAAAAGGCGTTATGATTTATAAAGACATACCAGTGCTTTATGGTTCTTTATATATGATAACTGTTCGTTTTCATATCAGGTTTAACTTTGAAATTGACAATAATAATGATACATTGCTACACGTTAATTTAATATTCCTGGTAAAAGTGTGGCATTAACTATCAAGCAGGTATTCGATATAAGCCCTGTGTAGGCAGGAACTTAATCGTATGTATAAAAATGCGAAAACATAAACAAATAAAAAAACGTCTACATTTGGAGTCAGAGAGATAACGTTCATAGTGTATCGTCTTCAGAAATTGAAGAAGTTGTACACTAATTCTCCGACTATGAATAACATAAACACATTTAGAAGACAATATATATTAGGCAGATTTGAGTTGTGATATTTAAGGAAGTATAAACAAAAATAATACTGTATTAAAGCATCTATTTACAGGCGGATAGTAAATAAAACAAAAAGTAACATTTTCATCGCTTAAGATAATGTTACAATCAAATCGTACTTCACGGCAATCAAAGAAGGGAGTTCGGTTTGAGAAACAAATGGAAGACAACAAGATAGAAAAAATGTCTGTTTTACAGAAATGTAAATTAGATATCCAAAATTAAAAATACTAATATAAAAACAATATTTCTTTTTGAAATGTAATTCACCATAACCAGTATGATTACTGTCACACAAAGATGTCTTTTTATCCGCAGTGAAGTCCTATGATATCAGGATAGCAGTGAAGTCCTATGATATCAGGATAATAGTGAAGTTATTCTGTTAGGATTGCAGGAAAGTCCTATGTTTTCAGGATTGCAGGGAAGTCCTATGCTGTCAGGATCACAGGGAAGTCCTATGCTATCAGGATCACAGGGAAGTCCTATTTTATCAGGATCGCCGTTAAGTCCTATGTTGTCCAGATCACAGGGAAGTTATATGCTGCCAGGATAGCAGTGAAGTCTGTTCTACCAGGATTGCAGTGAGGTACTATGCTACCAGGATTGATATAAACATGTTGTAACACTCGCACCCAATGTTTGTCGTTTAATAGCCTCGATTTCGGTCTTGTGTCTGCAATGCAATTCAAGGAAATACAGAATGATACATTTAAAACAAAATATTTGTCTATATCAAAAATGTTAAAGCCATACCTCTACATTTTCTTGCAATAAAATGGCCAGGCCTTTACGAGTATCACATTTCGTTTTACTAGAGTTCGTATTGCTTACTCTGCATAAAATATTAGAACATGCAAATGAAGACGATTTCAAGCGTCGATATTTACCTGTCCTCCTTCCTGTATTTGTACGTGTTCCTGAATAACTTAGACACGGCTATTGATCATTTGGCTTTTGAAATTTAGTACCAATGACAAATTCTAATGATGTAGTAATTACTTTCCGCTGGATCGGCTTAATCATCTTTTAAATATTTTAACAGTAGAATGCAGGGATACATTTTAACCTTGTTTTGATGAAATAATTATCAGGTAGATTTGTTTTTTACAGTCACGATTTTCTTTCCGCAGAAACCAGTTTAACGATAACATGCAGTTTTGGCAACTAAGTAAAATGTCTACCTATTTGCTCACGCGTTCATTTATTTGTTTCATTATCAATAAGATAAGAGTTAGCAATATATTTTCAACGTGATACTTGTTGATCAACATGTTCTTCAAATTATACGACCTAGAAAAATAACTGCTATTGTAATTGTAATAGATATAAATCAAAGGTAATTTACCTATATATTATCTTAAAAACATTTACCGGTAAATGCGTAAGAGTAGTTTACGCAGATTTAAAGAAATTAGATATATCATTGCACACAATACAAAAAGACAAGAGCATAAATCCCTACTTCATCCGTGAGCGCTTCCAAATCAACTAAAGTGTGTAAATAAATTATCTAGCACCTGTCATATAATAATTAATGTGTTTTAGTTAACTTAAAACCATCATCATTAAAAGGAGTTCAATTTAGAAAGTAAATCGTGTGCATGTGCATTATTGTTCCAATCTGGAATATTGATTTATGTTAAAAACGAATACATGTCCTTGTCCTGTAGTTGTAAGTTTACTTTAAATTACCTCCGTCAATAAGCTGGGGTCGCGTTACATGTATATATATATATGCTGCGCTGGTCCGTTATTCAGCTTTGTATTTATCATTTTGAACAACACAAAATATCTATTTGACAGAAGTCGAAGAGTTGTAATAAATGTCGTAATTTATCCCAGTCTCAAAAAATCAAAGCTGGAGTCTTCAAGGTTCAATCTTAGGTCCACTGTTATTTCTCATATACCAAAATGACATTGTTGCCGATATTGTTTGTAAATTGAAACTTTCTTTAATCCTTTACGCTATCAATAATGACCTTTCTAAAATACAGATATTGGCAGATAAATGGTTAGTAAATTTCAATCAAGGTAAAAACCTAATTACTGATAATACGTAGGAAAAGTAAACATTTAGGAGTTTGGATGTCTGCCAATGGTAAGTGGAACACTCTTATGTTGATACATATTAAAAGTTTATCCACGATAAGGTGTATTTAGATATCTAAGAAAAATTCTCGATGAAAATTCTCCCTAAACTATAATTTCCTTTTATAAGACATATACAAGAATCTTCTGCTAAAAGCTGCTGAAAAGTAACAGGTTCACCAAGATTTTCTAGTAAACATTTAGTATATAAAGAAGTGGTGTGGAAAACTAGAGAAAAGACATGAACATTATGAAATTATACAGTTTCATAAATGTATCACAAAAAAAATCCAGCTTTTCTGTCATCCATAGTCCCTAGTAAGAATTATAATAACTTAGTTTTAATTAGATGTGGAACCAAATTTTACAAGGACTCATTAAAACTTTTCAATACATTTGTAACAGAAAAGAGAATAGTGCGCTTCCACCGGGGGTCGAACCCTCGATCTCCAGGTTCCTAGTTGGACGCTCTACCACTGAGCTAAAGGGAAATTCCCTCTAGCTCTAAGCTAGAAGGCGACCTGAATCCTATGTAAATTGAACCCTGCCACACTACTCCCCTCTTTTTAAATGTGTTCGACCTCGAACACCACAACCCAGGCTCTAACTCCCTGTCACCACAGGGAGGGCCACGGACACCATTTGTAACAGGAAAGAGAATAGTGTGCTTCCACCGAGGATCGAACCCTCGATCTCCAGGTTCCTAGTCGGACGCTCTACCACTGAGCTAAAGGGAAATTCCCTCTAGCTCGAAGCTAGAAGGCGACCTGAATCCTTTGTACAATTGAACCCTGCCACACATTTATGGAATACGCTACCTATTGATATTCGTGGAAATCCGTCTGTAAATATTAAGAAAACCTTTCCTCAAAAAGTTTAGTAGAAGTCCCTACATAATATCAGAAATAGAAACCTACAAATACTACATACAAGATAAAGGCTAAAATGCAGCAATTTGAAACCACACCTGTTGATAAGGAGGCAAGCCCATTATATAGATGCGTATTAGTTGAAAATAGTTACCATTAATTGCTGATATGTAACAATTATATACCATATAATAAGACAAAATACAATGTTATACAAATAACTTTACTTATTACATTCCGTCAAAGGTTTAATTAATACTTACTTGAAGGTGCTGCGTTTCCCTTCTTCTTCCTTTTATTTTCTTATCTCCCTTGATAATATATAATTAATTTGTGTGTATTATGTAACAATTTGCATACAATTGTTATCATATACCACGATAGCAGGTTAAATAAGAACAAAATAAAATTATTATTTTTGTAAGCAATGTTTATGATAAAAAATATCTAATAATTCGCACTGCATATAAAATGGAAATTTACAAATTGAAATTGTTTGTTACAGTAATTTTTATTCTAAATATAATTATATTAAAACTCGATAGGGCTTATCATTGCATTTCTTTTTATTCTAAATATGTTATTTTGTAACCAGATCTAAGACTATTGTAACTAAACATATGTACAATCGAAAATGTTCATTATTGTACGTGCAGTTTCTATCCTACCCTTTATCGTATTCCGTCTTTGCGTATTGCAGAGTTATCTTCTCTTGGGAGCAGGTATTGATTGTTACTTCACTTGTTTGTGAGAGTAACGTCATCAATTTTTGAGAAAACGACGTAATTTTCTCGCACAAACCAATGACGTAACAATCAATACCTGCTCCCAAGAGAAGATAACTCTGCAATACGCAAAGACGGAATATATATTACATGCATAAATTGAAAATATCTGTTATTGAGTTGTTAGTCAACATGCAGGACGTACTGCATGTATTCATGTGAAATAACTGAACATTTCATTCTGAATATATTATATTGTAACTAGTACTGCATGTATATATGTGTAAATTGAACGTGCTCGTTAGTGTAGTTTATATTGTAAGTACATCAAAGTTATGCACAAATGTGTGACTGCGACCATGCGCGTGTGAAACCACGCTTGAGAGAGTTTACTAAGCGTAAAACCTTACCCGATTATTGAATAAAATATTGTTGTTGTTGTTTTCAAGATTATCCCCAATTTTTTAATTACTCAAGGTTCCGATTATATTTTAGAAGTGTAATTCTCCATCAGAATACCCTTGGATCATTTTAGTACCCGGTTTTTAAATCACGCCAAAACGTCTGTAGACCAAACGTCCATCATACCCTAATTAATCGTATATCGCGTCGTAATTTAATTTACATTGCCTTTTGCGAGTATTTTTCACAGTGGAATCAAATGGATTGTATATAACAAGCGTTGCAGGCATGTAAAGCACTATCGAAAACCGCCAGGTTTGACTAGTAAATGCACAAAACCATAATTTAGATTTATATTGTATATTGTCATGCCGAAATATTTAATAAAAAAAAAAATGATCCACCTTAAGGATATATTAGCAAAATCAAAACATTGCAAATAAAATGGCAACAATGTAAAGAACGACGAGGAATGTATCCCACTGTTAATCAAGAGCGTAATGGAAAGAGGAGAAGTCTTCTAAACTTTTCTGATGGGCCTATGTCAGTACATTTTCAAATAATTTGAAATGAACCTGTTGATCTTATTTTTTCAATTAAGTATTTTTCGTTAAAGCTTTACCGAATTGGTCGTGTTTTCGCATGGATATTAGGTTTGATGAATATATTTTTCGATCATGAAGAATATCGTACATATCAAATGGATGGTTTGTCGAATGTTTCCCTTAATCCCTGTAATGATGTTTTTTATTGCAAGTGTAGCAAATCAAAGAACTTCTTTCCAACTTTGATATTTCAAATCAAAATTGAAGACGTAATTTCGTTGGGTTTGACGGGGTATATAGAGGTGAATGCAACATTTGTGCACGGTACATTAGTTATTGGAGGTTCATTACACCTTAGTTATTGGAGGTTCATGACACCTTAGTTATTGGAGGCATATGACACCTTAGTTATTTGATGTTCATGCCTCCTTAGTTATTGGAGGTTCATGACACCTTAGTTAGTGGAGGTTCATGACACCTTAGTTATTGGAGGTTCATTACACCTTAGTTATTAGAGGTTCATGACACCTTAGTTATTGTAGGTTCTTGACACCTTAGTTATTTGAGGTTCATTACACCTTAGTTATTGGAGGTTAATGACACCTTAGTTATTGGAGGTTCATTACACCTTAGTTATTGGAGGTTCATTAAAACCTTAGTTATTCGGGGTTCATGACACCTTAGTTAGTGGAGGTTCATGACACCTTAGTTATTGGAGGTTCATGACACCTTAGTTATTTGAGGTTCATGACTCCTTAGTTATTGGAAGTTCATGACACCTTAGTTATTGGAGGTTCATGACACCTTAGTTATAGGAGGTTAATGACACCTTAGTTATTGGAGCTTCATGTCACCTTATTTATTGGAGGTTCATGACACCTTAGTTATTGTAAGTTCATTACACATTAGTTTTTGGAGGTTCATTACACGTTAGTTATTGGAGGTTCATATAAAAAAAACTTAGTTATTGGAGGTTCATTACACCTTAGTTATTGGAGGTTCATGACACCTTAGTTATTCGGGGTTCATGACACCTTAGTTATTGGAGGTATATGACACCTTAGTTATTGGAGGTTCATGACACCTTAGTTATTGGAGCTTCATTACACCTTAGTTATTGGAGGTTCATTACACCTTAGTTATTGGAGGTTCATGACACCTTAGTTCTTGGAGGTTCATTACACCTTAGTTATTACCATATTGGAGGTATATGACACCTTAGTTATTACTATATTTGAGGTATATGACACCTTAGTTATTGGAGGTTCATTACATCTTAGTTATTACCATATTGGAGGTATATGACACCTTAGTTATTGCTATAATTGGAGGTATATGATATCTTAGGTATTGGAGGTTCATTACACCTTAGTTATTACCATATTGGAGGTATATGACACCTTAGTTATAGGAGGTTCATTACACCTTTGTTAGTAGAGGTTCATTACACCTTAGTTATAGGAGGTTCACTACACCTTAGTTATTGCCATATTGGAGGTATATGACACCTTAGTTATAGGAGGTTCATTACACCTTAGTTATTGGAGGTGCATTACACCTTAGTTATAGGAGGTTCATTACACC
This sequence comes from Mizuhopecten yessoensis, assembly GCF_002113885.1. Taxonomy (NCBI): domain Eukaryota; kingdom Metazoa; phylum Mollusca; class Bivalvia; order Pectinida; family Pectinidae; genus Mizuhopecten; species Mizuhopecten yessoensis. The sequence goes on from NW_018407824.1 coordinate 473,993, forward strand.
TTAGTTATTGCCATATTGGAGGTATATGACACCTTAGTTATTGGAGGTATATGACACCTTAGTTATAAGAGGTTCATTACACCTTAGTTATTGGAGGTTCATTACACCTTAGTTATTGAGGTATATGACACCTTAGTTATTGGAGGTTCATTACACCTTAGTTATTGGAGGTATATGACACCTTAGTTATTGGAGGTTCATTACACCTTAGTTATTGGAGGTATATGACACATTAGTTATTGGAGGTTCATTACACCGTAGTTATTGGAGGTATATGACACCTTCGTTATTTGAGGTTCATTACACCTTAGTTATTGGAGGTATATGACACCTTAGTTATTTGAGGTTCATTACACCTTAGTTATTGGAGGTATATGACACATTAGTTATTGGAGGTTCATTACACCGTAGTTATTGGAGGTATATGACACCTTAGTTATTGGAGGTTCATTACACCTTAGTTATTGGAGGTTCATTACACCTTAGTTATAGGAGGTTCATTACACCTTAGTTATTGCCATATTGGAGGTATATGACACCTTAGTTATTGCCATATTGGAGGTATATGACACCTTAGTTTTTGGAGTTTCATGATGTCTATACCGTTTGTTTTCAGGTCACTGTTCCGTGTGTTGGCCTATTCCTTTTTAGTTTTCCAAAAGTAAAATACCAAAACAAAAGTTTATCAAGGAAAGATAATGTCCTTCCAAATCAAATTAAATGAAAGGCTGGGTTATCAAAATCATATGCTATATAAAGGCGAACTTACTGTTTTTAGAGCAGTCGAACATGTTCTGTATTCGTTCTACATCGCTGTCCGTCAACTTGACCCTCTGTCCCATGCATGTCTTGTAGTATTTGCTGTTTAACACTATTGTATCTTTATCCTTTGAGAAGCTGAATGCCTTTGGACCGTAGTGGAGAATGGAACAGGGATCATAACCGATTTTTGTGTAGGTCGGTTTTACTTGATTATCTGACAGTTTAATGAAATTTGTTTCCTGTTTTGGCAGTATATTTTTATAATTGATGGTGATGTAGCGATCCCTGTCCGGTCTCGCATGCTCATGCCAAAATCCCAAGGCGTGCATAAGTTCGTGCTTAACAGATCCAGCGTTAATGTTTCGTACGGTACTGACTGTTATGTTATGAGGCTTCTTTTGCGTTGCTTGTTTCCCAACGGCGGTGAAATATCTAAAAATTAAATTTGAGTAATGTTGAATGGGGGTTGTCAACCGATATTAGTTTCATCAAAACAAACTTTAATTCAAAGTCAACTAGATTAGGAAAGGAAGACATTACACAGAAACTTGTAACAGCCAAGTAATGTGATATTCTCTCAAAAGGACAATAGAGATAATGTCAATGAAACTATAACAAAAACACTAACTAACATAAAATACCAACAAAAGTACAGCAATATGATTGTTATTATATTGGGTATGTATCCACAGGTTATATAGCTACGTTTGATCAAAACATTTGGATGACCTGGCTTTTGCTTTTCCCTGAATATATGTTTCTTAGTCTTTCACTGCCTCATTTGGAGCAGGCCAACTGCTAAACTAGTAGTTGCAAATGGGTTACTATGGTTCAGGTAAAGTATTATGATAAATTATTATGGTAAAGATTAAAGCAGAAAGATTCATTGTTTATACCAAATATTTCAGACATCACCCCTAAAAAAGACCGACAACCACTCTCATAGTATAACTGTAGGCATCAACCACCTCGATAAACACGTATAAACTTGGCAAGATAAGTAAAAAATAACTTCGTTCTGTGTTATTCAAAAATCAAACAAACTCTCTACGCGACTGTTTTCTCTTATGTCATACAAGCTTTATATTTATGTGACATACAGAGGATAAGTGATTTTTTAATGATTTATTGTTATTAACAAACATTCATATAAATGTAAACACAACCATTTTTTTCGCCATTAATATTTCATTCAGTATTTCATGTACCTTTAAAAAATAACCCTGATAAGTTGTAAAGACCTGTTGGCTATATAACTCAAATCCAGTTTGTTATAAGGTGTTTTAAGATTTATTCATTTAAAAGCTTAAGGAAAGTTCAAGCAACGACACAATTTACATTTTAAAGCGTAATCCTTTTTACTTAAAAGGAAAACCTGACAACCTTTCTAACAATATTTCAGACTGATCCTCAACTTATCGCCCAGGAAAAAACACCTTTTTATTTTTATGTTGGTTTCGAGAAAAGATATTCAAGAAAGGCAACTGTATACAGGAAAAATAATTACATAATGTTGGTTATGAAATATATACACGTTATCAAACTTAACCACTTGACTTGAAAAGTAACCAAATTATCTGCAAATATCATGTGAACGCATGTAAAGCTGATACTCTGAATGCGTCTAACGTCTATTGCTATTTAAAACTAGTGTGTTGATTCTACCTATATTTATTCTTCATAGAAAGTGACTTCAACATCATTTACAAGATGACAATATTGATAAATAAAAAAAAAGGAGATTTGTTCGAAAGGTTTTTGGTCATTATCAATGCAAATACTATCTACGACAAAAGTCCTTGTATTGCTTATGAAAATTTCAATAACATATATTTTTAATGTATGTAAAAATGATATGGCCTCACCCTGATCCTTTCTTGAAGAGGATATGCTGGTCGTCCGTAATATGTTCTTCTTCCGTTAAAGAAAATGCACACGAGTCGGTATCCTGTTGTACCCTTGTTTCAACATCCTTTAACGCACCTCTGATGGCTTTTTTCTGTTGATTGTCTGCATATGAGAAAACAAACAAGGCATGGGAGGTAAAGAACACTGATAAACATATCAGATATAAGACAACAACTTAATTTCGGCTAAATTTACTTACACAAGCGTTAATGTTTTTTTCATTCATTTAGGTAACTGATTCCTGGAACCGATGCAATCAAATATATGCATACTCTCCAACTGAGCAAAAAAAAGACATCTTTTAATTATCTAATAGTCAATGAATGTTTTACATGCATATATTATTGTCATGTATGATCTCACGATTGATGGAACGTTTAAGACTCATATACTTGGTTTGGTTATGATTTTAATCATTATTCATGATTGATTAATGGTTTCCCAGAATATTTTCTATAAAATGTTTGGTCTACGACGAGCTTCTTGCTGGCGAATCTTGAATTCGTGAGCAGGCAATTCTAAAAATAAATAATGGTTCTTCATCTCAGCGTAAATGATGCTTAGGAATGTTTTTGTAACATTAAACGTGGATTTATAAATAATAAGAATGTATACCGACGGCCTAGTTGGTGCAAACTATTACGTTAATGTAACATTCATCTGGGTTACACCTATTGAATACATATCATATTCAAGACCAAAACTGCAAATGATTCAACCTGACGCTTTTCCTAAGCATACCGATAGTGATATACTAGAAATTTCCCTTTTCAGCGCTCAATTTACCTCATTTCATTATATTGTTTCAATTATCAATCTGTCTTTCAATTTCTAAAATAAAATCTTCTTTTTCGTTTGCAACTTAAGTAAAAAAGTTCTGATATTATTTACTGGTGCTATACAGCTTACATGTAATGTACTAAAATAAGGCGACAACACGACAAGAAAGGCGGCACGTAAAATGGTGTCACGTCAACACGAACAATGTCGTTTAAATAACTGTACTAATCTGAAGATGCCAGGAATGCACTGAACTAGTTGAAAACTAAATTGTGAAAAGAAAGAAGAATACAGCAAAACAAGACTTCTGTGACATTATCATTGACTGAAACGTTCAGTCTGTCAAAGCCATCGTTTGGGACAACAAAATTATGAAATATTTCACCGGATTCTTTTTCAAGTATTTCATGCGTTTGGGGCAGGAAAAAAATATTTCTGAATTACCCCGGTGAAACCGGATGAAACTGTAAAGTTCTGTTTTTTTTCCATTTGGTACGTGTTTCCCAATCTATACCGCAAAGCGGTGGCGCATTTTATTCGTGCTTGTCACTTGCAGATCGTATAATATGAAACTACGTACCAAACATTAATCAAGGAAAAAAACATGCTTTAAACTTAATCAATACACATAATTATGTCCAAGGCTCATTTGTGAGAAACCATACGAGTTCATATCTCCAAACCTAATCAATATGAAACCATTTATCCAAGCTTTAGCTATATGAAAATATTCCTCAAAATCTAATCAATATTTATTATTATTTCCTTTTATATTTTCATCATGAAACTAAGTCTCCAAACTTATCATTGTAACACAATAATGAGCAGCATTGAAACCATATCTGCAATCTTTATCTGTGCTTAAAATATTTCTAAACAAAACCTCATCAATGCCAAATCATATATTCAAATTTATTCAATATGATATCATATCTCCCTGACTTAACTATGTGAAACCTAATTAATATCAAACCAATTCTCAAAATCTAATCAATGAGAAAAAATATCTGCAAATCTTATCAATATGAAACCATGTTTCAAACCTAATTATATCAAAACTTTGTAAATCTGAAACCAAATCCCCACATTTAATCAATGTGAAACTATATCTCAAAACATCATTAATCGAAAACCATATGTTTTCACTATTTTTTCATGTTAATCTCGTCAGTATAAATTCAAGCTAAACTTTTTCATCTTACCTCGGGTATGATTCCACCACACTGTTACTTAATACATCACTAGATGTACCATGTCTCCAAAACTAATAAATATATAAACCATATCTCCAAACCCTAAACCATATATCCTAACCTTAAACCATATCTACTAACTTAATCAATGACGATATATACAAATTTACTTACCAAAGGTGTCTTCAATTTTATATTTAATTTTAGGCTTCCAGAGTTTTGTTTTTTTAGTTACCACTCTTTGACCCTAAAAGTAAAAAATCAAACATTTATAATTAAAGCAGCTGCGAAAAATTCATGCACAGTTATAAAATAAGCAATATAAGGCTGAGGGTATGTGTTTTGGTTTTTGTTTTGTTTTTGTATTTGTTTTATTTAAATAGATCTGAAATGTTGTTACTAAGTGATATTTTGGTCATACATTCTTTAAACTCACATTTTATTTTATGTTTTATTTATTCATATGGATAAGGCAGTTCCTTCCCCTTTATTTGAATCAATATATAATTATCTAACATCAATATGCATTCCCTTCTAGGTTCGCAGATATTTTGTTCATAGTATTAACGGTGCAATATCTGGCATATCATAAGATACAAACCGGCAATATTTTGGTGTCTTGACAGAGAATATCCCCTTCAATAAGATGCTGGTTGCTTTTTTTCAGTTCCATATGCAGATTGTCTTCATGGGAAGAAAAATATCAAATAATATAAATAATGTATTACTACCTTATAGAGTACATATGTACCACAACAAATGTTTTTGTGACATCCATATTAAAACGTTTATCTTTTACCGACTGCTGTTACCCGTAACTTGTACCTTCAGCCTAACATAAAATTTCAACCTGACACTATTCCGTTCTTTTCTTGTTATCTAATATTAAAAATCATAAGTATATATCTTAATACGAAAGAACATGCTGTAGAGGGAGTTATTCTAAGGTCATCTCAATTCAGCTGTTGTAGTGTTTGTGTGTTGATAAAAGCTTGTTAGGAATGGAGTTAAGTAACTGTAAGAAATGGTTGAGGTACTTTGCATTTGAAGTACAATGGTATGTCAGTATATAACATTCCGCGTTACCTGAGAGTCATGACTATTCGTTCGAACAGGCAATTTACTTGTGTTTAATCTTACATTACATACATATATTTAACATGTTATTTTCTACTGTGGCTCAACGGTCATATATATGATACAGGTACATGCTAATAGGGGAAATGGAATGGGAGAGTGTTGGAGTATATTACAGTTGTCGGTGTTCTCCTCATGACATAGATCGCTTGTACACGTCTGAAATAAAAATAAAAAAATCTACTGCAGTGATTTCTTTTAAATACATACAAAACCTAGCTACTAATACACCACATCTTTTCAGCAAAATCAGAACACGTAAGCAATGGTATAACTACTTTAGTATGTTGTACATTAATATACCTTAAAATGAATGTGAATAAATATTTGAAAATACCTGTCCTGGCGGCCCTGGCAACTGTCCAACTGCAATGAAATGAAAACAATCGTTGTTAATGAAAACATACATTGACGTAGTCTATGCATATACCGAACATTTAGAATTGTATGTTCAAAACATACTCCAAGATTTGCTATGTTTTAATTTCAATGTTAAGAATTTGTTTTAATTGTCTTACAAAAAGATCAATTCTTTATCTAACGATTATAGCGTAGCTGTTGACTTTTTGAAGATTATGTATTTAACCATATATAATTATTAACGTCTCTGAGAATAACACTGCGAGTTGTTTCTCCCTTCATAAAAGTACACTCCAGGATGACTATGACATATCTATTAACACCCATTCTCCCTAGGTCATTTGTTAGATATATCATATAGTGTCTTATAAGATATAAGATATCATATAAGTTATATAACATAACTTATACAGAACTAAATTCTTGCGAGATCGATATGAAATAATAATAGTAGAAAAAAGTGGTCCAGACGGGACCTCATCGCTACCAATCATTAATGAACAGTTTTAATAACGTAAGCATGATACCAACATTTTCATTTTTTTTTTTTTGAAAACTTATTTAGATATAATTAACAAATGTTTTTATATTATATTGTTCCGTTTTAATCAATATTGTATAACATGGTCTCCGCAGGAGCTACAATATTGATTGAAACGGAACAAATAAAAGCGATTTCTCTCAGTGAAAATTTAGAGCACCCAATCAACGGATGTTTGCTTATGATGGTGGAATATATCACGAGAGTGAGCTTTCTTTTAGAAAAAAATAATATACGAAGGCAGCTTTGGGCTGAGTTTATAATTTTTCCATCATTATCGACTCTCGCTGTATATTTTCCACCATAATATAAAGACATATGTTAATTATAGAACATGATATTATCGTTAAAGTTTCGAAATTCTCGAAATTCCATCATCTTCACAACCGAAAAATATATAAAATAAGGAATAAGAGCTATATAATTCGTTTATGTTGATTTCAAACTTGCCGCAACTTCAGTTTAAGGTCCTTCTCTACCTGTAATAATTAACGTTAAGACATAAAAACAGACTGCAAATCCCTATACAAATTATTGCATGTTAAATTTTTGCTAATGGGTACTCAAAGAAATAGTATAAGTGATATGACTGTATTCAGAAAGTGATAGTTTATAAATGGTAGGTAAATCTAATACAGATATCTTACCTAAGGAAAAACGCGTTTTGTCACACCCTTGCAATAATAACTTTTAGATTTTAATTGTATAGCAATTCTAAACTAGGTGAATATATGTCATCAATACAAATATATATTTCTGACTACAAGTGTTCTGTAACTATATTAATAAATATAACAATTCACAACATATATGGCGGTGCTTTAACCATACCAACAGATTGTTGAAATCGAACGTTCAATAATGCCCACAGATTTCAAATATCAGCTGACGGTATAAAAAAAAAATCATGATATCATCAAATTGCTTAAAATCAATGAATTTATGATGCATTATATAACAAATGCAGATTTCACTGTTAATGTTTAACCGTTTATATACCTTACATGTACTAGAAAATGGCAATGACATATGCAACCATAACAACTGCTTCCTTAAAAACCGTTACAATAACTATGTCGGTGTACTCACATTTATTTTTAAAGGCACCAGTACTTTCTGGTGTTCGTGTTGCACAAATGTCTACATCCTCAGCCTGAAAAGAAAAGAAAGAAAATAACAGTAAATAGCAAACGCCGGGTAAAATTATATCTGATATCAATCAATTTGTCAACACCCATCACTGAGAAAAAGGCATCAGTGACAGTGTAATCAATCTGATTTAAAACACTACACAGGAAGTGCGTCCATCATATAGTCAACCATATTGAAATGGTACAGGGGCAAAACTGTTTACTTTACACATTGAATCGAAAATAAAACAATACGATATAAACATTCTTTTCACCAAGAACAATTAGTATGGTCCTTACGCCAGGCTGTGTGATATTTCAGTTATTTCTCTAAACAATATTAAAACGTTGTGACATTAAGTCTCTTAGTTTGTGTTGTTTACAACTTGGAAATAAAACAAAATAGTTTCTGATGAATTATTGTACTTACTTTATTATCTGTGTTGCCAATAATCAGGGCATGTGAGCCGTGAAAAAGAATGCACACAGCTACCATCGCCCTCAGGCCTGTCTCCAAGCGCATTCTATTCGAAGTAGAAGTTTATTTTAATACACATGCATTAGATATATTTCATGAATATACAATTAGTGCAGTCATACGTATGTGAGCCACCTTATGTTTCCTTTGGTACAAAGGACACATATTGTCAGTGGAGTGGCGTCATATACAAATACATACTTTGTATATGTTCTAGGTCGATATGACGTTATATTTAATATCAAAATTTAACATTATACGTGTATCTGCTTCTACATACAAACATTTGTTTATGAATATGAAAAGGAAAAACAACTCTTTTAATTTGTTTTTTGTATTCTTTTACGGCCCATCGACAACTTTAGTCATTCAGGGCAAAACAACAGTGAACTAGATATTCACAAAAAAAAATACATCAAACTAGAACTAAAAGGTTAAAAGTCAAACAGACGAAGAAGCCATGACAAATAAATTGGAGTTAAAATATAATATGATATTTTTTCGTACATATTAATGTGTAAATAACCATATATTGATGATAATAAAACTATCAATTAACTTTTGTTTATTATTACATTTTACATTTGTTTTCACGCACTTATTAAAAATCTGCACATCCAATCATGAAATGGTTCACACTGAACGGTTGATCAAAAGCATTATAATAAGGTTGATCTTCATGTGAAACATAAGACTTTGTAGTGCTGGTATGGACTAAGCGTCGTCACAACGTCCTCTCTACAGTTTATATTACTCGTTGCAAAGGAACTCACATTAACTAACAATTTATTTATTTTGACTATTAATGTTGTCAAATCGTTTCAACAAAATTTCTTTAGTGAGGTTTAAAATCAGAATAAGACAGTTTAAAATCATCTGGTTGTAGGTTAAGCAGCCCTATCTACTCTTATTCAAGTTTTCCTGACATGACCAGATATCCAAATTACGATCAAATGACAGAACAATAAAGTCATATTCATACAACTGATAATCTGATATGTACTTCAAAACAAGAGCTGTAGTATTGTGTCGGGAGAGTTTTAGATTTATCGTTAATATGCGATACTAATTTAACACCAGGCTGCCGAATGGTTCATAGTAAAATGTCAGGTATACTGGCAATTTCAGTCGATGAAGGTTTCATAGTCGTATGTGGAAGTTTCTCATTTTGTTCGAAAAGCTGTGTATAATTTTGATGTTATACTGACCGAAAAACCTGGGTTTTCTGGATTTGTGATCACTGGAAAACCAAGTGGCGAATCAATTTCGCTCTTTCCCTGTAGGTCGGAGAGAATATACCTCCTGTTACCCCTGCAAGTTCTAAAAGGCAACTAATGATGGAACCCCTGCATACTTGGGATTTTGTTTTGGTGCCCTCTACTTAAGGACACAACACTGATTAAACTAAATCTGTTGCACCAAATGCAACGTTTGAGATTTTGTTTTCTTCCTACCTAATTCCTCTTTGTTACCTAGCAATAGCTCACTTTTGGCATCCTTTTCGATTGTTCGCCAAATTGGGAAAGACATTGTGTTCTATCTAAATAGTTTGGACATACCAACACACATATACACATACATTACATACATGAAGGCACGTCCTTAAAAAACCTTAGCGATTCATAGGACGTTAAATAAAATAGAACCATTTGTATATACACAAAATCTATAAAATTCGAACAAACAGAGGTTATGGTGGCCATCTTGGATGCACAGGTGCGAATATATAAAAAAAACTCTCTTACTTTACACATCGACATATCTTTCATAGTACTCATGTGAAGGTTCTTTGTCTACTTTTAGATTTGGAAAAAACTTTTGGCGGTGGGGGGGGNTTACTCCCCAAAACTTTGTTTTGAACACTTAACTCATATCTCATTCAATATAATAGGGTTCCGCGAACAGTTCCTTCTTATCCTTATGGAGAGTAACACGAAACTTATAGTATACGTATTGCGTATAGGTAATAAACAGTATACAATGTATAAAAAGTACAGTTTCAACATTTATTCCTTTCATAAAACCTTAAACCTTCGGACCAACATACACAATTGTATATGATACATAGTGTTTATTATTTGAATAAATAATATGAAAACACAGGTAACAAAGAAAGACAGTCCGGCCTCGAACTCATGATCTACGTCATCAAATTGTCAACAACCCGATGTTTTCCACGCGATTATGATTAAATACCGGTTATTTATACAATTCGTACAGATGTCATTAGATATTAGACCAATACATTCTCAACAGTTAGTTATATATTGAATCTTCGGAGCAACCAATATATATAAAATGACGTGGATTCCTATAGGCACTATATGTACTAATTCAATTAACTTGATTATAATAACATGGTTATGACATATAACCATATGTGTATCGTTGGTATGACCCCAGTTCTAGGCTAGCGTTTATGTACAGTCGTATGTCATATATATATATGTGTATACTACTTCAGCGTGGCAAGTCAACTATGACTAAACATATATTTATAATCTTTATACGATACACAATAACTTTATTATCACTTCAAACACCGATAGTATCGTAGCCGTTCATCAGACTCTTATAACACTGGTAATTTATGTTACATCGTACGTAACTGGGGACACCCGAATGATATATGGATATGTACTAAGCCTACCCACAAGCACAGCGCAGTCAGTTACGCGCTGTTTATATATTTTTTATTTATCGGTAGCAACAAATATTGATAGATAAACTGTTTTGAATCCAGATGACTGGAATATTAATCTTAACTCGAAAAGGTAGCCGGGTCTCATTTATTTCCTTATATTAACTATAGTTAATTCGATTCGGTTAAGTTGAGCAATGATGCGTCAAACTAACACAGATATGCTGATCCCTATCCCTAGCTTATTATCCTTCCAGTGTCTTACTTCTTATCTGGACAAAGTGGGTTTACCAAAACCCTTAAATGATTTAGTGTTTCACTAGAAAAAAAGTGTTAGGTAAAATGCAAAAAAAAATAAAAAAAATGATTTGAACAATACTTTTACAGTTAACATCATAACCCGTCACAGCTTTGTAAATGTATTTAATCATTTCATGAAATAACAAATGGAACTCATAACGTTTGAGAGCACCTATTTGTTCAAGTTTTTTGCTGTGTACAATTTGGTACATTTGTGTTGGCGCTGTGGTATATCTTGTACAGGTGTGCTGATGCTGTGGGTTTTTTGTACATTTGTGTTGACGCTGTGGTATCTTTGTACGAGTGTGCTGACGATGTTCGTGTTGATGCCGAGATATATTTTGTATATTTGTGCCGACGCTGTGGTATATTTCCTACATTTGTGTTAATGCTGTAGTATGCTAACACTGTGATCCGTTTTGTTGATTTGTCACTGTGGTATGCCTTGTGCCTGTTTGTTAACGTTGTGGCCTATGTGCTATGTAGGGGTGTTGACATTTTAGTTTACTTTTTACAGGTGTGTCAACGCTATTCCCTATTTTGTAAATGTGTGTTATTGACGCTGTGGTATATTTTTGACATGTGTATTGACTCTGTCGACGCTGTGGTATATGTTTGACATGTGTATTGACTCTGTCGACGCTGTGATACATTATGTATGTTGGTGTTGACACTGTCTTCTCATTTCACACACTTGTGTTGGTATATTTTGAGAATGAATTTTGTGGTGGATAATGCATACATTGACCTTAACATCTATATGTAATGAAAATTCAAGATGACTTTCTGCATATCCTGTGTCACATTTGGGGATAGGTATATTTTCACAGATACAATTTCATTATGTAGGTTATTATTATACATACAATGAAGTCTTTGTTTATTCAGTTCAGAATCCTGTACCTTGTATCAGGATACAATTTTATAAAGGCGTGCTAAGAAGAGTTTTGGCAATTAAAGTGTCAATATCATAATGATAACATAGTTGTCGAATGAAAGGGATTTTTAATGTTAACAGTAAATCAAGAGATTCTTGGGGCTCTACGGTCACGTTTACAGTAGTAGTGTTTATTCAGAAATATGGTGTGATCATCCTTTGTACGCAAAGTATGAGAGTGTATTACCCATCACGGCATTATGAAAACTACGTTAAAACAATTCAGAACCGAAAGCCATACTTTCTTATGGCGATGTAGGTAATATGTCCGTTAAGTATCAATGAAATCCCTTCAGTAGTGTTTCAGTGACGGTTTAAATTGTAAAATGTTTACATACCACAGACATATAAAGATCGTAAAAGTTCGGCTCGAGTGATCTAGTCAAACAATGTTAAATCAAACTATCACAGAGAACTCTAATATTTCTACACAAGATCGACGAGATATCTTTGGAAAGGACTGTGTTCTGGCGAGGTTAAACTGGCTTGACTAGTACAACATGGTAACTGTTTTTGTCATATTTTTCAATAGACTGAGAACTGCCTGCCCTTAGTTTATTTTTTTCCCCCAGCAGGCTGAGATAGGTAAATGTGTTACATTCAATTTATCTAATATTTGGTACATTTCACTAGTTTGCTTTTCATGTTTTACGGATATTTATCCTTGTATTTTTTACTGACAGTTTGGGGTATTGCTTGATTTGTGAAATTCTATTTTAACGATATTGTTTGGTAAAGAATAACTTGATGAACAATACAAAAACAAAGCTGTCTGGGTAGGTCAGGTTATACAAAGTAGGCTGAGGTAAATAACTATTGCTTTAATGTTAAACAATACAAAATACTAACGCTCAAATATTTTTACGGACAAACTTTTGTTTATGACTAAGCAATTTTCATGAGGCAGTGTTCATACTGCTAAGATTATATATCAAACTAATTATCAGTTTAATCAAGAACCGTCTTTCGATTCGTGATATTGCGAAGCAATGTATGTTAATGAAAAAATGATTTTGACTATGTCCAAATTTTGATAATTTGTTAAATATAAAATGAGAAGTCATTTACGGGTAAACGTATTATTTTACAGTTTGCTCCAAGTTTACAAATGCCCAATAGAAAATAACATATATCAAGTAACATGTTATTAATGTGTGCGGTGCATTTTCCCGACCGAGGAAGTGCGTTGTGGTGAAACTGATGATATATGAAGATGTCATCAGGAATCAGTATTAAGCAAGGATGAAACACCACGCATATAGTAATTGTAATGGTCATATTATCGTTTTCATTATACTAGTCTTTATTGCATACTATGAAAGTCGATTTTTGTCTATAAGTATTATGTTAAGGGATGTCCTAAGGTTGTATGGAAACATTTCATCACTTCTTTACACACAGTGTTAAATTGTTTCATATTTATTAATTCAGATTTTCTATTTTCCGGCTTTTAATTAAAGATGACAATTTAATCAACAATCCACGATTTTGTGTTTGTTTCATTTCCATCAAATGTAAAAAAAAAACCAAAAAAACCCACAACAGTTTGGACATAAATATTTCTCGCATTTCTAATTGAGCCAAAAGATGACCTTTTACACAGTCGTACCCATGACTAGTTATTTCTATGTTAGACAAATAGCTGTGATAATATTTACAGACTGATTGATTAATAAAATATTGGGGAAACAATTAGAGAAATTAAGTTTTTAACCGCAACTGATAAACGTTTGCCCATTAAGTAAATGTATTGCATACAATGTCACTATAACAAACAAATAATGGTCAAATGTGAACATACAGAACCAAAACAGGATGCTATAATTACTGTATAAGCGCTATTTAATTACTTCCATTTCAGTTTATCAAAGAAGCAAGACGTACATTAAATAAAGTGGTTCTCATAGAAAATCAATTAGACGCTGAGTTAATCAGAGTATTAGTATCTCTTGTAAGACTACCAGCTACAAAAGACTGTGTAGTGAATAACTTAGACGATAAATCCTGTCATAAACCAAGCGCTCTTACATCATCTTACCTGAGTTCTTTGGGAGAAGAATGCCGCAAAGATTTCTTCTATCTCCAAAGGTGTCTTGCAGAGCTTTTTGAGAAAATCCAAGTAAATTGAACTAAACTAAAAGTTCCGTTCAATTTAAACAATATTCTACACATAACGATTACCCGAAAGGCGTGGTTTAAACAGCGGGCGACACAAACCACGTCCTCGTGGTGTATCAGTTGATAGCACCCCTCGTGTCATTTGGTGCGATAAAGAAAAGGCCCAACATATTTTGTCACAATTCATAATTTGTCTTGAGCATAATTTCATTGGTAGAGACTGGTTTCTACGGATACGCCAGAATGATTGCTATATCAGTTTGCATATTACATGATAGTAAGTGTTGTCAATCATAACACCACATTGTCTAAGTAACGAATTAGGCGACGTTTAGTAATCTCCGGATCTCTATCGCATTGGTCTTGGCCTGGGTTTGATATAGAGTATTACAATTAAATAATTAATATCTTATCTCTGGGGATTTGATTAAATAGTCGTTAAACTGTCAGTTAAATTCTATTAACGGGCAGTTTGTTCAACAAATAGAATACTAGCGTTACTGAATCGCACCTATGAGGCAGCTTAAACAAAGATAATCGTACTTTATATATAAATTATTTCTTACTTGGAAACGACAGCGATAATTTCATATATACTGGAACACCAAATGAGTTTCTATTTAAAAAAATACATGAAATATTTGTTACTGTGCGACGTTTAGAACAACCATGTCTTGTTACATGTAACACTCTTGGTGTCCTGTGGAAATCAAGATACATTTGTAATTAAGCAGTGGAGAACCTGCTAGTAAATAGAACTATGAGGATCAGAGTAGTTAATAGAAATGTGAAGATCGAGCTAGTGAATGCATCCGCGATGATCGAGCTAGTTGATAAAATTGTGAAGATCGAGCTAGATTATTGAACTGTGAAGGTCAATCTAGTATACAGAATTGTGAAGGTCAAGCTAGTATACAGAACTGTGACGATCAACCTAGTATACAGAACTGTGAAGATCAACCTAGTATATAGAACTGTGAAGTTCAACCTAGTATATAGAACTGTGAAGGTCAACCTAGTATACAGAACTGTGAAGGTCAATCTAGTATATAGAACTGTGAAGATCAACCTAGTATATAGAACTGTGAAGGTCAACCTAGTATATAGAACTGTTAAGGTCAATCTAGTATACAGATCTGTGACGATCAACCTAGTAGATAGAACTGTGAAGGTCAATCTATTATACAGAACTGTGAAGATCAACCTAGTATATAGAACTGTGCCGATCAACCTAGTATTTAGAACTCTGAAAATCAAGCTAGTATATAGGATGATCGAGCTAGTTGATAAAATTGTGAAGATCGAGCTAGTTAATAGATCTGTGAAGATCGAGCTAGTTAATAGATCTGTGAAGGTCAACCTAGTATATAGATATGTGACGATCGAGCTAGTTAATAGATCTGTGAAGGTCAACCTAGTATTTAGAACTGGGACGGTCAATCTAGTATACAGATCTGTGACGATCAACCTAGTAGATAGAACTGTGAAGGTCACTCTAGTATATAGAACTGTGAAGATCGAGCTACTTAATAGATCTGTGAAGATCGAGCTACTTAATAGATCTGTGAAGGTCAACCTAGTATTTAGAACTCTGAAAATCAAGCTAGTATATAGGATGATCGAGCTAGTTGATAAAATTGTGAAGATCGAGCTAGTTAATAGATCTGTGAAGATCAAGCTAATATATAGAACTGTGGAGGTCAATCTAGTATACAGATCTGTGACGATCAACCTAGTAGATAGAACTGTGAAGGTCAGCCTAGTATACAGAACTGTGCCGATCAACCTAGTATTTAGAACTGGGACGGTCAATCTAGTATATCGAACTGTGAAGGTCAATCTATTATACAGAACTGTGAAGGTCAATCTATTATACAGAACTGTGAAGATCAACCTAGTATATAGATATGTGAAGATCAATCTAGTATACAGAATTGTGAAGGTCAAGCTAGTATACAGAACTGTGACGCTCAACCTAGAATATAGAACTGTGAAGGTCAATCTAGTATACAGAACTGTGACGATCAACCTAGTATTTAGAACTGTGACGGTCAATCTAGTATACAGAACTGTGAAGATCAATCTAGTATATAGAACTGTGACGATCAACCTAGTATATAGAACTGTGAAGGTCAATCTAGTATATAGAACTGTGAAGGTCAATCTAGTATATAGAACTGTGAAGATCAAGCTAGTATATAGATATGTGAAGATCAATCTAGTATATAGAACTGTGAAGATCAAGCTAGTATATAGAACTGTGAAGATCAAGCTAGTATATAGAACTGTGAAGGTCAATCTAGTATACAGAACTGGGAAGATCAATCTAGTATATAGAACTGTGAAGGTCAATCTAGTATATAGAACTGTGAAGGTCAATCTAGTATACAGAACTGTGAAGGTCAATCTAGTATATAGATATGTGAAGGTCAAGCTAGTATATAGATCTGTGAAGATCAAGCTAGTATATAGAACTGTGAAGATCAAGCTAGTATATAGATATGTGAAGATCAATCTAGTATATAGAACTGTGAAGATCAATCTAGTATATAGAACTGTGAAGATCAAGCTAGTATATAGATCTGTGAAGGTCAACCTAGTATTTAGAACTCTGAAAATCAAGCTAGTATATAGAACTGTGACAATGAAGCTAGTATATAGATATGTGAAGATCAATCTAGTATATAGAACTGTGAAGTTCAATCTAGTATATAGAACTGTGAAGATCAAGCTAGTGTATAGAACTGTGACAATCAAGCTAGTTATAGAATTGTGAAGATCAAGCCAGTATATAGATCTGTGAAGATCGAGCTAGTTAATAGATCTGTGAAGATCAGGCTAGTATATAGAACTGTGACAATCAATCTAGTTATAGAATTGTGAAGATCAAGCCAGGATATAGATCTGTGAAGATCAGGCTAGTATATAGATCTGTGAAGATCGAGCTAGTTAATAGATCTGAGAAGATCAATCTAGTATTCAGACATGTGAAGGTCAACCTAGTATATAGAACTGTGACAATAAAGCTAGTTATAGAATTGTGAAGATCAATCCAGTATATAGATCTGTAAAGATCAAGCTATTATATAGAACTGTGAAGGTCAAGCTAGTATATAGAACTGTGAAGATCAAGCTAGTATATAGATCTGTGAAGATCAAATTAGTATATAGATCTGTGAAGATCAAGCTAGTATATAGAACTGTGACAATCAAGCTAGTATATAGAACTGTGAAGATCAATCTAGTATAAAGATCTGTGAAGATCATGCTAGTATATAGAAATGTGACGATCGAGCTAGTTAATAGATCTGTGAAGGTCGAGCTAGTTAATAGATCTGTGAAGATCAATCTAGTATTCAGACCTGTGAAGGTCAACCTAGTATATAGAACTGTGAAGGTCAACTTCGTATATAAAACTGTGAAGATCAACCTAGTATATAGAATTATTACCCAATAGTCTATATAAATTATAATTAGTCATTTTTGACTATTTCTGGCCTTTTGTCCAATTTCGGCTGTAGGGGTGAAACAGTCAAAACTGTTTTCCCGGTCGGAGCGAACTGTTACCCGGCGCGAATTCGATGCGCAGAAATCCCCCCTCGAGCGCCCCGTTCAAGCGTTTCGGTGACCGCGACTCAGTGTTGAAGCAATTGCAACATTGCATGCAGCATTGATACTAATATTTATTTGGTAATAAAACAATTGTTTCATGGTTATTTTGGGAACAGTCAAAACTATCATCCCTCGGTAGGGGGAAGCCCTGTGGAACTGTTTGCCCTTGGCCTAGCGGCCTCGGGCAAACAGTTCCCCAGGGCTTCCCCCTACCGAGGGATGATAGTTTTGACTGTTGCCCAAATAGCCATGAAACAATTGTATACTGTGCAATTAAACCTAGTATATAGATATGTGACGATCGAGCTAGTATATAGAACTGTGAAGGTCAACCTAGTATATAGAACTGTGAAGTTCAACTTAGTATATAGAACTGTGAAGGTCAACCTAGTATTTAGAACTGTGAAGGTCAAGCTAGTATATAGAACTGTGAAGATCAACTTAGTATATAGAACTGTGAAGGTCAACCTTGTATTTAGAACTGTGAAGTCAACCTAGTATATAGAACTGTGAAGATCGAGCTAGTTAATAGATCTGTGAAGATCGAGCTAGTTAATAGATCTGTGAAGATCGAGCTAGTTAATAGAATGCTCGGGATCGAGCTTATTCATAGAAATTAGAAGATCGAGCTGGTTAATAGAACTACGTGAAGATCGATCAAAAATAGAAAGGTGGACATCGATTTAGTAAAAAAAACAAATCGATCTAAATAATAGAACTATGTGCAGATCGATCTAATTAATAGAACTATGTGAAGATCAATCTAATTAATAGAACCCTGTGACGATCGGTCTAATTAATAGAGCTACGTGAAGATCGATATTATTAATAGAACTATGTGTAGATCAATCTAATAAATAGAGCTACGTGAAGATCGATCTAATTAATAGAACTATGTGTAGATCAATCTAATTAATTAATGTACGTGAAGATCGATCTAGTTAATAGAACTGCGTGAAGATCGATCAAATAAATAGAACTGTGTGTAGATCGATCTAATTAATAGAGCTATGTGAAGATCGATTTAATAGAATTTATTTGAAGATCGACCTAATTAATAGAGCTATGTGAAGATCGATCTAATTAATAGAACTACATGAAGATCGATCAAATTAAGAGAACTATGTGAAGATCGATCTCATTAATAGAACTATGTGAAGATCGATTTAATAGAATTATGTGAAGATCGATCTAATTGATAGAGCTTTGTGAAGATCGTTCTAATTATTAAAACTGTGGAGCTCGAACTGGTTTATAGAAGGGTGAGTACCGAGCTAGATAATAGATTTCTGAAGATCGAACTTGTACATACATGTATATATTTTTTGTAGTTTAAGCGAGTACATTTATGTATAATCGTGGAGATCGATCTAGTTAAAATATCTGTTGAGATCGAAATAACTCATAGAATACTGATAGTAGAGATCGAACATAGATGTCTTGATTTATGCAGATCTATACCAAACTAGTGACTAAAAGTGTGGAGAACTAGCTTAGGTCTATGATTTTGGTGATTAACCAAGAAAATATAAAATTGTGTACAAATAATCGATTAGGTAAAAGGAATTCTGTATATTGAGCTAGTTTGTAGATTTGTTTCCAGATTGGTCAAAGAAAAAAATGTGTAGATCGAGCTAGTATAACGACTTTTTTCAGACTGACAGAGTATATATAATTGCGAATGTCGAACTTGTGAAGTAGAATGGTCGAATTCGAGTAAATAAATGGTATTGTGAAGCTCGAGCTAGTAACAGATCTGTGTATATTGACGTAGTATGTGGTGTTAATATTCAACTATCATAAAGAATCAAATGTTGGTCGTTATCGTATGATGTCCATCATATCAAAGCAATTATAGAAATAGTATATATGATCTATGCCACAGGGTGCGTTCAAACGAAAATGAAATAGGAATCATGATGAGAACACACACTGTGAATGTCATTTGAGTATGAGGAATTCGTTTCCGTAGAAATTTATCTGACATAATTTTTAAAAACTAACAACATTTAAAATGTGAAATAGGGACCGGATAGAGTGCTCTATGACATCCTGTGTATAGTATATGTATACACATAGTCTGTTGTAATTACCCTACTCCTCATGATGAAGAGGTCTTGATAACGTCGAAAATCCCAGCTTGTGATCTATGTCTGTGTGAAGTTGGCATTTTGACATATACGTTGACCTTTATCACTCTCGTATTACTGACCCCTGTATTTGAAATTCTACAATGGAGCTAACAAATCAGTTACCCCTCCTGACATTCCTACCTACAGGTAGGCAAACTCGGCGGACAGGTAACACAATCGTGGGACCAGGTAGGAATTCAATGTGTGTCCTGTTGTTGCGATTTGTCTGTTCGTGATGTCCGGCTACCTTATATATCTTCTCTATTGTACAGGTCAAGTTAGGGCATCTAATAAACCAATGGTTGGAAAAGCGGTTCAATAGGGTGATGAGACCACACATTAACCTGATAATTTGCACCTTTTGCTTTGGTCATTTTCATCGCAGAAAAGAGTTGTAATTTCATTTAAATTAATTCACGAAAGTTTTTAACAATAACAATGATAATTTCAGCATAAATCAGTGAGTGCGACGAGATTTTCCGTTGTTGACTAACGTCATTTCTAATTGCGCTGTGCTGACGATTCTGAGAGTAAATTATTGATACTGCAGTCAACTTAATGAGAAATGGAAACATGGATTTGAAATGAAATATCTGTCATTTATAAATCAGGCTTCAATGTTTGCAAAATGTTCAATCATAATTTATGCAATGTAATAAAAACATTATACATGGATATGCTGCTTGAAAACTAAATCTTTATATATATATTTTCGGGAATTTTTTTCATTTATATTATTTCAAAATGTGTTTAGGTTTTTGTAATGAAAGGTATACCTGGATCTTCTTATCTGGTATTACGGATATTAATATCGTTGTATAATTATGATATGGTATTTCTGATGATAATCTGGTATTCCGCGTTATAATACCATTTATAATTATAATGTGGTCTTTCTGGTGATAATCTGGTATTCCGAATAATAATATCGTTTTATAATTATAATGTGGTCTTTCTGATAATAATCTGGTATTATTCCGGATAATGATATCGATTTATAATAATAGTGTGGTATTTCTGGTATCCCGGATTTACATTCCATTTCATTAAATAAAATACTTATCGGATATATTTACAGTTCATTTAAAAATAAGTATCAGTTTCCTATAAATATATATATGTATGAGTGAAATGTAAAACGGAACGCTAAACATTGAGAACTTCGTACAATTTTGACTCTACAAAAACATTATTGTACTGTCATTGTATCCTAATTACAGTTATTTTTAGGACAAATCATTCAAATGTCACTTTCCCAACAATCATATTTCTATGTCACACTTCTTGTTTCTTTGTCTGTATTGTTTGTTTTGGAATTCGATAGATAGTAAATTAAGCATGAGTAAAGACAGCCATTACTGCTCCAGGCTCCCCACAGTGCCTTAGCGTTAGATTAAATTGCAGTATTAGATATGTGAGGAAGTACAACAATCCCCCGGATAACGTGCCCAAAGTGTCAGTTCTGGGCGGGATCATCAAACCAATATACCGCACACATTCTGCCAGCTCGTTCAGACTTTAGGTGACATGGCGTATGGCCCGATACACCCACAATTAATCACAAACACTAGATGTGTCTAAATCACACGGTTATTTATTTGTTTGAACCTATATGGCATTCGTTTGAAAATTAAACTCCACGGGTGATTCTGGTTTGGTTTTAGTGTAATTTCTATACAGCTTTTTCTCTATAGATTATTTATTGTGAAAAGAATAGTATGCACCTGTGTACAGCAATACGACATTAATATCTGCTATATGATCGGTGGCCAATAACTAATTATTCTGTATCTGAAGTAACAAAGCATCTTACTATAAGTTCACCAGGTAGCAGCTCACTCCAGATTTCCGACATTGTTATATTGTTATTTTCCAATCTTACAGCTTCATCCTAAGTTTTGTAAAAAAAACACCACATCATACATTTGCTCATTAATCTATCTCCGGAAGTGCATTCCACAGATTTAAGTGCCATCGTAAGAGTTCTTCATGTTGTTGGCAAAGTCACAATTTTCTTATCAAATGTGAAAAAGCTTAATACGAAATAGGAAATCTTGACTTATATCCCAGTCTTTTATGTTGTAAAGTATGAAAGACAAAATAAGAATACGCTGGCCCTTCCGGAACATATGGTCTTACTCTACTAGTACTTTGTCAAGGGTTACTATGTAAATCTTCTCATTGTTCGTATTTTGCCATTGTTCTATCAGTTTTGAATTCGGTTTATGGTTTTGTTGACACTGTTGCTGTTGTTTCTGCACTGAACTCCTTTCTGTTGGCATTCATAGAGAATACAAAAGTTTCTACTAAACGTACCAACTGACTACTGTTCAATACTTGAATTTACCGTTTTGAAATATTTTGATGTCAGTCAGAACTAAATTATTGAACTGAAAGATACCATTTAGTTTATGTATTTGTTTAGTAAACGTTTATGAGCGAAAAAACCATCTTTACGGAGAGTTAGAAGTAGCAAACATTACAATAATGACGATATAGTAATAATAATGACATAAATTTGCCTATGTCATTCATAGCTATTACAAATGAAATTTATTTTGAATTGATATTGAAGCAATGTCAAAAAGTTAGTGATATCTTGATTATTGCACGATTCATTTCAAGTGACACGATAAACACGTATATGGTGAATCGGCACAACTCTTCAGTATTTTTATCACTGATATACTTTTATAACATGACACGGTGTAAGAGATATTTCTATGATACAGTAACAGCGCTGGTGTGGTAGTCATAACAGCCAGTATTTCTCGGCAAGGAAAGTTGGTGCCGTATCTCGTGTGTCCTACACATCATATATCTCAAATAATTTTAACAGATAAATATGCGATACTTCTGTTATTTGATGGCATATATCTTACAGTCTATATAAATGTTGCGGCAAGATACTGTGAAATCATGTGTGTTTTTTTTTAATTCTGCATAAAAAGTCCACGAAGTAATTACAAATTTGATATCAAGCAATTCTCCGTTTGAGTGGGTACTAGTAATCTACGAATCATGTACCGACGAAATGGTGTTTTGTTGGGTAACCACGAAATTAGGGCCCCACGAAAATATGTTATTTCACAGTAAGCCTCCCGAGACTTAAACATAGTGCAGGGCCTTTAGCAGCAAAGTAGAATTAGGAATATAATACCATCCTCCAAGGCATTGCCATGGCCATGCGGCCGCGAGGTAACGTTTCGGGTGTAATTTCATCTATCGAGGCTTAAACTTTGGACACGAGGAAGCTCTCTGGGTGACATACAATCTCCCGAGAATTTAACGTTGCACGGGATGTGTGGTCCCAAGGTTTGGTTCGTTTTATTAGATTTAGCAACCTTTTAACAGCTAAGGTCATATAAGGACCATCCTCGATATCCAGGGGTTACGCTCACTTTCGCTGTCTACACCCCTGGAAAATGTCATAGCAAAATTGAAGGCTCAGCGTGCGCCACCTTGTTGATGAGACAAGAAGACTAGTTCGATCGTTTGATGTACATCAAAAGAATCTCGCGGTCACGTAACGGTAAAAATTGAAAGACTTTGGAGTCAAGCGTCTCTCCTTTGTAATTTTCAAATGACAGGTATCAGCCTAGCGATTGGTCATTTTTTTACCTGAGACCAATCACACAATTATCTTTGTGCCTTCAATTTTGCTATGACATATTCCGGGGTGTAGAGAGCGAAAGTGAACGTAACCCCTGGATATCGAGGGTGTCTAAGGACGTGCCATCGTGTGTATTGTATGAGTGTGTGCTAGATCCGGTGTGATAGTGTATTTGCCCTCTTGAGATACCCTAATACTGCATTTAGGGAAATAACAACTACCATTTTAACGGATAACCCTTTTAACCAAGATGTGGCCAAACAGGCCCCACCTTATTTTTGCTATTGTTTTACCACGAGAAGATTTAATATGAACAACTTTACACAATAGATAAACAATAAACGTAACAGACCTTGCGTAACAGCAGGTTGATCGACAGGGTTACCCTGACAAGATGACAGATAAATGTCACAGATATTTGTACAGTTATATATAGTAATAAATGAAGCATAACATTGCCGTTATTTTGATACGAAATGCATCAGATGTATTAGGCAAATATATTAAAAACAGCCGGTATTGTCGAAAATGAAGAAAAAAAGGTAAAATCACGCATAAAGAGAAAAGGGAAAATTAATATTTTAATGTCATTGTGTATAATAATTACGATCCACATATTTTTATTCAACTCCTAAATAATAAATTCTATTCAAATTTATTGTAAACATATATAAAACTACAAATATTAACACGTTCAATGTCTTTAATAATGTGAGTTGTTCGTTATTTTCATAAATTTTCCAGAAAACATTAGCAACAATTGAAACAAATTGACTCTCTTTATATATTACAAATCTAAACAAAGCAAAGCATATGGGAAACGTTGTTTGATTTCCTTGTTTAAGTTAATTGCTTAAAGGTATTTTAACATAATAGTATTTTCTTCTTGGGGCCTTGAATGAGGTAAATGTCAGCAGTTATTACCCTGATCAATCCACATATCAAGACCTTAGGTTTATCGTCATCATATGACACAATAACCCCCTTTTCAGCTTGAAAGTTATCATTTTAACGTTTCAAGAAAGCTGTTGGAATAAAGATATTTCAGTTGTTCTTCTGACTAGATCTGCATTAAAGAAGGTCTTCGTGAAAGAGTTCCTATTTAGTATCAAACACAGACGCAATGTGTTTTTACATGAAGATTGAAACATTAAGTACATCAGTAATTATTTCTTTACAGTGTATTATAGTAAAGCACATAATTTGCAAATTACGCTTCTATACTGACAAAGGTATTGTCAGTGTGTCCTTTTTGCCGTCAATTGAATTCTGAAAGGTTTTATTTTATTTTATCCTCCGATTACCATACAATCTTGTAAAAGATTTACTTTGAAAATGTCACCGTGGGCGGTTGTAATGTTAATTCCCTATAGGGGATGATAGTAAATCCTATACCATCAATTTACCATAAGTATGTCAAATCTTATACGACAAATTTGATATACTTTTTAAAACAATTATTGACAAATTTAATTTCAAGTTTTCACAATTTATGTAATTGATATGAATTCTGCGAAACCAGATTATTATTTGGAATACTTTATTTGAAATTCTATGAGCTAGTGTGACACACCTTGCTGTTTCTTGTCAACGTAACCTATATCATGAGAACTAATACTATCATACGCAATTCCATTATAACACAATGCAATGTGATTGTAAATGTCTGTCACGTTACGAGCATCGCCTATAACGAGTATCTTGTGAATTTATCCCAGAATCTGGCGAAACCATTACGTAATTTAAATTGATAAACTTCAGTTCACGATCTTAAGATGGACTTTTCTTCATCAACATCAATATAAAATTTTAGTATAAAACCACTTTTTGTTATTTGCATATTATTTTGTGTAATAGGTATATCTTTTTCCTTGATAAGGGGCGGATTGCCTTAAAAAATTCATTTCATCGTACGTACTGTTGTTATAAAACAAAAAACTATTAAAATAAATCTGCACTTCTTTTACGAGTTCGACTGATGATTTGCATAGATTTAAAATATGTGTAATTTTGTGTAAACATATTTTAAATATGAGACATGTCAAACAATATTACGTTGATTTATATGGAAGCTTAGAAATACTTCACATAGCTCAATATGTATATTATTACGAACGATTACATCGTTATATTGTAAGTTATTATATATTTATATTTGATCAAGTTAATCGGATATGTTATATAGTTAATAGGATTATTTATTAATAAGATTCGATATCTCTTCAAATTCCTATGGTACTTAATAATTTTGTACGAAATGTCATATCTAAAATACTTTCGCGGTTGGTATATGTTTACTGCTTAGATAGTTAACACATTACGTCATAAGTATTCCAAACAAGTACAAATTATAGATTGTATTTTCAATTCTTAAAGTAACTCGTCAAAGTCGTTACCATTGTTCTAGTTGACAGTTGTTAGATACCCCTATTTCACATTTAGTATGGGCTTTAAACATTACAAAGTGTATCTTATTTTCGTTCAGTAAACTGGCATCAGGTTTACTGAAAAATGTCAACAATTTAGAAATGTTAATTTGAAATGTTTGATAATTTTTAAACAAATTTACTTTGATAAGATTGAACACTTTGAACAAATTAAGTATGACTGATTGGGCAATTTAAAAACCTTCGCAGGATCAGACACACTTAATAACAATGTTAATAGGACAGAGGTAACAGCCTGTTATCTCGCCACTACACTTCTAATCACACAAGGCTTCCCATAAATACCATTGACCTGATCCGGCCAATTTCATTTTGTACTGGTGTAATTTGAACATATCATTTGTTTCAATTTTCAAAATAAGGTAATTACCTTTTTATTCAAATTTCTTTAAAATGTCATTTGTTTTGAGGCAACAAACTTTAAAGTTGTAACCTATGTTTGATTTAATCTTTTTGATGTAGTAGTCTGTACTGACTATCGCAAAACTATTCTGTGAGCTGAATGGCAGGGGACATGTTTGTCATTGACATCCTGTGCAGAATTATCAATCATACTATTGTACTTGCACACTGATAAGATTGTATAAATGATATTTTTATCATGCTAGTTAAAACATATCACATATCAGCAAATCTTCATGAAGAAATGAGGTTTCAGTTCTGATATGGGTCAATCCGTACTCACACGTCACTCGCATTGTGAAATCACTCTACAAGGGAGAGGGAAAACCTGTAAAGGTGAAAGAAAACAACTTCACTTAATCAATTAATTAAGAAGAAGCAATAATCTGACAAAAAGACTATTCTAACACAGTTGAAGTGTATTCAGTGCGTTATTGTTCACCATACAATTTTATTACGTAGATATCCCCTGCAAAATCAGCGGTTTTCTTCAATTTCTTCTGCTTAGGAACCATCAAATGCAGCATTGCTCTGTTGTCCTCACTGAAACGTTTTGTAACTTCATCTTTTCTTTACCCTCCTTCCTATCCTTTCTTGTCTGCGTGGTCTCCTTACGTAAATCATCCAGAGTAAATTCGCCATCATCCAATAGTGGTAATTTAATATGACTCCCACTGTCTTCATAATCAGTTATCAGAATGAATGCCCTTCAAAGAGAATCTATCCATATTACTGGGAGACATTAGGATGTGCTCATTTCGATACATTATGTACGATTATCAGATTATTTTCGTCATTTTAACAGGATAAGTATTGGACGCAGACACTGACTGCCTCTATAACCATATCTTATAATGTTACATATAAATAATATGATTTGTCCCTTTCAGATATATGTCTGTAACTAGCCACATGATTGTACTTGTACTCTAGGTTTTGCCAATGTTTATCTAATTTGATTTCGAAGTCTCTTATAGTTGTTGAATTTATGACATATTCGGGCAGACCATTCCAAATATCAACAGTTCTGAAACTAAACCATTTTTTTTATATCTTGTCTTCATGAGTGATAAATCATAAATCATACTAAGGGTAAAAGACACACAAAGTACATCATAAATCATACTACAGGTAAAAGACACATAAAGTACATCATAAATCATACTACAGGTAAAAGACGCATGAAGTACATCAAACAAAAATGAATATCAATGACATTCGCATATAACCGATGATAAAACTGCTTAAATTATACATGCTAAGGAATTGAAACACGTTTGTACGTGGGTTATAATGGTGTCCACTGCCATTTACTCAGCCCGCGTAAAGGTAAAAGTCATTAATTTCGGGATTATGTTTTGTGTTCTGTTTAGTTTCCTGAGATAACACTCCTGTGCTAGTCCCTGATAGAAATATTGCAAAATACCTTTCTGTCGGGCATTATTTTTCTTCAAAAAAACTGCCGGGCAGATTTATATAGTCATGACATTTTTTTGCCGGACACATTTTTTCTCTAAGAAAACTGCCGGGCAGATTTATATAGAGTCATGACATTTTTTTGCCGGACACATTTTTTCTTTAAGAAAACTGCCGGGCAGATTTATATAGAGTCGCAATACTATCAACATAGGGGAGGAAAATAGACGCCAGATGACTTCAAGCTGAAGTAAGACGTTAGTTCTGGATACAGACGTGACTTTAATGTTTTTTTCTAGATAAAACAACTCTCCATATGATTGATTATAACTGATTGCTTGAATCGACAAAGTGCTTCGCTTCAGACATGCTATTTATTATAAAGCAAAATAAAGCAAAGGAAATCCTTCGTCAAGAGGACACCTCGTACAAACCACTAGGTATAATATTTCCTTTTCTCTGTCTCTTTCAAACCGCATCGGGAATGATATTTTATTACATTTTACTGAAAACAGCCCAAGCATTCATATTTCGACAATAAAATATATCAAAATAACACTACAATGACATGAAAGGGTGTTGTTGAGGATTAGGTTACTCCGAGTGGTTATCAGAACCCGTACAAATTGCACATAAATAATATTGCCACGGTTCTACGGTAATTTAGTAAGAGTAAGAAACATATACCTGTTATGAAGCCTCTAGGGTTTGAAGACTGTCAGTGTACGCAATTTGTCAAACTGGGACTGGTAATTAGGGTATCTTGACACTAAGTCATGGCTGTTTCCTACAACTGGGTAGCTTTACATTCCAGCTCATAAATAATGAGTGATCTAAAGTTACCAAACCACACGAGGTGTGACACCACGAGCGTTATTCTGATACAAATTTGCCACATTATAAAACGAAAATAAACGCTGCACTACACAAATTGAAAAACACAATCATGTAAAATTAGTAGTGCTGTGATGTGCTAGGTTATGAAGATATATTGTATATGCCATTTATATACAACACACATGCAGGAAAGGAAAAGGAAGGTCATAAAACATTAAAAACAATAATTTGGAATTCCCCTATTTTCTCTCGTGTGATGTTTATGATATTTGATCTCGGACCAACCAACTGTTATACTTGCAGTAATCAAAATAGTCGATTACATTATTGCTAGCTTCTGCAAAATGTGAAACATGCATTTCAAATAACTTTCGTCTGGTGCTTGTCATGAAGCAAATTTAAGGATTTAGACATTTAGTATAGGATTTGTTGCTATAAAAATAAACGATGTAAACTACACAATAATACTTTTTTCGACGACCAAAAATATGCAAAATCAAGATACCGATTATTTTATTTTTCGCAAGCTGATTTTGTTATGGGTAAACAAACAAAAAACCAAGAAATAAAATGGTTTTAGACCCATTTGTGATCTGATTCTATATCTGCAGAATTGTTTAATTGTCTTGAAATAACGTTCGAAAAGCAACCTTTTTTTCAGATTGTGTTACAGTGAAATAGGAAAGGTACATATAATTTTTTTATAATATTGTTGTATGCAATCTCAGGTTTAAAATAGAAACTTAAACTTGTTTTCTGTTTATACCGAAATGTGTAAATATATATGTAAGTATGTGCCTGCGTGTTTGTTGTTGGGTGTGTTGTGTAGAGAAAGTAATTTATCAATGATAGATAACGTGTTGTATAAGGTAACTTCAATCAAACATACATATTTATCTGTCTGGGTTCCTAGATATCAATTAACAAATCATAAGTATATCATAAGAGTATCATATACATCGTGTAACGGTAAAAATAAGGTACAATGACAGTCATATATAACGCATCATTTGTTCAATGTGAACATTACATTGAGAGATTTAGTATCAAGAAATGAGCTTCATATCAGTAGCAATGTGCCATGGAAACGCCTATAAGGCGTGCATAAAATTAATGGTAATCATTTTAAGCATGTTAATACTCCCTACTGATGATATTTTATCGTTGAAATCTAAATTGTTATCATCATTATTTATTGAATGACTGTTTATGGTGAGATGATTCATAAACTGTCTAGTTTTTTACATATAAATTGCTCTTGAATGTTGAAAATCATGAATATTATGGATAGTTATTCATAAATCTTTTCCTTGCAACATGTTCATTGTAAAGATACATTCACATTTTCGTAAATGAAAGACTTGGTCATATGTATTTTGTCATTATGGTTATTTGATAGGGATCGTGTGGACTTTGTACGAGGCGTACCATGCACGGTTTTCTCTCTCTCCTTCGGCTTGCCGTTCTCGCACAGACTAGGGATGGCACCTTGTGCCATATTCTGCCATATAAAAACCTTACCCCAATACTTAAAAACTAAGATTAATAAAAATGTAAATGTTGAAGAGAAATGATGTTCCTCACCTTAACTCTGCCACTCCGATATCTGCGGCAAACTGTTAATGTTTTGATAAAACTGTTTCTAATGTGTTTCCATGTAATATGGAATATTTTGTTTTCAACCGTACAAAAAAGGGATATTTAACCAGTGAACGTATAAAATATTTGTTTTAATCTATCTTGAAACTTGAATCGGGATCTGGCGACGACACGGGTGTGTGAATCAGTAGTGTATGCGAAGCTGACGTGAAACAACAAGTAAATTATGGACAGGTTCCAAAATAATGTGTGCTATATATTCGATGGATTTACTCATCTATTACAATAAGGATGTGATGTGGAAATATTAATGCGGGGAATTGCAAAAACGTTTATATTTAGTAATTGTTTGTTTCTTACACAAACACAAGGACAACATGAACTATTTTAACTTGCATCATTGAAAACAGGTAGAAAAAAGGTAATTGCTTAAAGAAATTGTTTTGCTGAAGACATTGTTTACTTTGTTGCAATAAGAGAAACACGAGAAAAAATATCCTCTTCCACTTTTTAGCTTACTTCGGGGTGCCTATCGATCATATGATTTGGACATTTTCGTATCGCAGGAGATAAAGTGGTGGTGTCCGACATTTTTCTTTTGAATAGTTTAACGTTAAAAAAAGTTTGATGTATTTCAAGGATAACATAATACTATTTATGATTATACACAGGTAAAAAAAACACCACTATTTCTTATTCTAAAACATCGTAAAAATTGTATTTGAAAAATATTTCAACCTAACTGAACATTATTCACATACTGTTATTTAACATGTACATGTAGTTTCCTTGGTTTATTCATTTCTGAAATCTTAAATATGAAGTAAATGCAAGTATTGTATCCTTAACAATACGAGAGAAAAAAACGTATACACAAAAAGTGTTCATAAACAAAACACGAACAATTGTAATGATTTTGAAAATGTAGTGCATTATAGAGAATGGACAGAAATAAACTGTAGTATATTTACCCGTCGCAATTATTCTACTTTTTATTTTGTAATTTCTTTACCAATTACAACATAACAATTATGCAATCTAAAAAATGGTATTTCGGTTTAATATTTACATCACACGTAAACAGATGTCATTTTACATAAATTAACAAACATCAAGAAGAATAATTAATCTCAATATTACATTATCAAAATTTTATACGGGCTACTTTATTGATACCACTAGCATTGTGTTAGCAAAAGCAGGGTACTGTCCATGCGAAAATATTCTTTAACATATTTACAAGGCCAATTATCATGTCATGTCTGTAGACTAGCTCTTCATACAAAATACAATAGGACGGGTCAAACAGGCTGAATGAAGCCTCTCCATTTTTGTGTAAATAATGTCGCTCTCAGCTCACATCCAGACCATCCTAGGACCACCGGCGGGGCGAACTACATTAAACAGCGTTCAATACTAACAGGTTTAACTAAACAAATTATCTGAAGCGAACACATGCCAAACAAGGCGTCACATGTATACAAGTCGGGCAAAGAATTGCTCAAAGTAGCTGTGTCATCGCAGTCTTATTTAATGTGCCATGTATGAAAACGAAATTTGATTTTATTACATGCGAAAGTGATGGTGTTTGAAAAGATATGCGATAGGAAATAGACATAAGAATCTCCGTTTTGAGTAAACTACACACACTAATATTATATTTCCATTTTATACCGATCTGAATCAAGCTGTCACTTCCTATAGCTGCATTTAAATGTATTGTAAACATATTTTGTGTTTTTGACAACATGAGTATTATTAATGTTCCTGGTTCTTCACGTAATGAGTACGATATAAAAGAGTTTTAACTAGTTTGTTTTCATTCCCATTGTGATCAAATATGACAAAATTGTTGAAACGTAATATAGACATAAAACTATCAGGACACCGCTTTGGTGCAAACTCGATTATGTGGGTTTACTATTTCATTTTTCTTTTGTTAAATTCGTTAACCAAAGTATGTGTGTTCATTTAATAATTCTTAATTACGCAGGTAACATGACGCAAAGTTAAACTTTGTTTATTTAGTTTAATAAGCGTAATTAGAAATGAAATAATTTTCCTTTGACGAAACGAATAATATATTTTTCCATAGCAGAATACCAGCCTATTCTCACAGAAGTATGCTGATTAAATTCATGATTGATTTGATTCAATTATTAAAAACTTCTTTGATGAACTTAAACTAATTGATTTATATATATATATTCAAATATTCGTTTAGTTTACACTTAGTTTTATTCACATACCATGTACAATACATAATACAAATATGAATGAATATAAATGAATAGGAGAAATGAACAAAAATGTCGATACCTTTATGTAAATCTATTACCTTATGTTGTAACCAACATTTACAACTTTAGTTTCAGGGATAGTCACCCGAGATAATTTAAATGGGGAGGTAGAACAGAGTAGGGGCAATGCATTGTAATGTATGGTACATGTACACAATACATATTTTTATAATTTCGGTAGATTGTAGTCGAGGCAAAACATCTTGTTACGTTATTAATATTGATAATCAGATAAAGAACATCTGAAGCGAAATTTGCTGATTTTAAATATGGCTTTAACACCTGCATAACATTTACGTCTACATCTCAACCAGTACAGAACTTTAACCCTGAAATATAAACATATATCATTAATAAATTTATGATTCATTGTCCTTTCATCAAAATGCCAAATTTGTATAATGCCATTTAATATGTGAACCTTTGAATTTATGTAAAATATCCCTGCATAGACATTACCAAATATAATACGATTATTGCTAGTAGTCTGAACAAATATTGATATTAATATAGCCAGAACGAATTACATAAATTACCTAACATACAACTTATTGTATTCTAATAGGCTGAATGTAGATTCCCAGGGGACTTAAAGTCCTATTATTTATAGGATTCCATAACACCTATGAGTGCAGTACCACAAAACTACGGAGTCCTACATGTCACGAAAAGCAACGGAGTGGATTCTCGGTACAAAACGGTGTAACATTAATCTACACGCCATTATACATAAAGTTAATTACAATAAGTAGCTTTGACCATGTTGTTATTCTAGTCCATGTAACAAAAGTTGTAGCAGTAAAACAATATTTTGCATTCCATTACTTAAATCTATAGAACTAAAAGGTTGAAACATCTTCTGCTACAGGTGTGAACTCACTCTTTACAGACATTTTTGTATTTGTGATATTTTGTTTATCGATATCTAGATTTGAAGTTAGTATAGTGTTCTAATCCAAACCTACATTTCAGTCTTAGATAACTAGTTAGCCCCCAACCCCCATCGTTGAAGGATTATGTCACATGTGTTGCCAGTTATGAGTAGGATATTTCCACAAACATTTCTTAATAAATCAATTAAATTGAAAAGCACATGTAAATTTCTCAACTATACCCCACTGAATATATCCCTTTTAAAATGTTAAGTAATAATTGAATTAACATCGCCGCTATTGGAGATATCACATTGATATACCTTCACATTTATACATATGTCACATTGATATATCTTGACATAATTATATACATGTATATAAAAAATATGTTATTATCGTCACATATCTACGTATATCATATTTAAGTATCTTAATATAAGTATATATCTACATGTATAACTGGAAAATATATTACATGTTTATCTAGTAATGCGCTTAAATTAATCTATTCGATATCATCATAAAATGATTGTTAGATACAAAATTTGAAAACAAATCCAGTATATACAAGATAATCTCATTTTATTGATATACTTTTTTTTACATTTATATACTTATCATATAGTATTAACTCTTTCCAGAATAGGAAAAAGCGAAAATGCTATCGCATATTATGGATTTGTCGCCAGAAATTGAAACCTCGTATCGAATACTGTCCGAATTTCTTTTTACCAAGCAAAAATCAACCATTCACAAAAAAATGCAAAATCATCGTTCATAGAAAATGATTACAGCTTTTCAAACATTTGCATTAAAATAGCGTTCAGAACACATAACGGATGAAACGTTTCTATATTAAACAGCATATGATAGCCAGTCTCCTATTTAATGTGTCGACTACCGATAGCCTTAAATGTGCAAATATATCATCAGAAGATTATCTCAGCATGTTAACTCGTTACGTGCATCAATTTAATTTTATTTGATAGTAGAAAAATTCTATCTTTATAGTTTAATGGTCGTATATTTACATAATAATCGTTCATCGAGAAAAGCATGCAACGTGTTGACAGCATGAAACGTTGCATATCATTAAATGTAATGATACTATTCCGGGGCAGAAATTCTACGTATAGATAATTTATAGAAATTTACAAAACGCTAAGAATTATATCTGTGAAATGATTTGCTGTGTCATATCCATGATAAAGAACTAAAGCTCTGATAGACAACACCATAACAGCGTTGGATTTCAAACCTTCAGGTTAATTCTGAACAAATCTTTAGAAAACTGAAACAGAAAATACTTTATATGTATAGCTTAGCAGGAGACGAACATTTCAGAAGACTTGTTCTGTTAATGTTTTATCAGAATGGTATCTTTAGCACGTTTTCTTTACGCTTGAATATCCATTCAAGATGGGATGTATAAACACCTAGAAAATATATGTCAATAGCATGCCGACGAAATCCTCCTTCGATTTGACTGAAAAAGTTAAGCCTCTTCGTTCATAACAATTAAAGATTTTAAATTAAATTTCACATGTAGCTGGTGACAGTGTCCAGTTATTCCTCTCACATTTCGTCTTAACAAAAAGTTTACCTAATTGAAACTGGCATTCAAATATTTGCGTTTTCAATGAGCATCATTAGTATAAATAGCTATAACGGTTGTATTTGTCAGCTTGTTGAAGTATTCCACTTCACACTGTCGGTCCGTTTTTAATTGAAAACACAACAGCTGCTAAATAGCTTTCAACTTGATAATTTACGGATAAATCAAATAATTTCCTACCATTCATCACAACGTTGTTAAGAATGAGTACGTTGTGTGTATAGCGCTTGAATTAGTATAAGATATTCATCCAAGGATTGAAGATACATTATATTATCTACAGGAATGTATCGTATCTTTGCTACTTTCATTCTTCTCAATCCTTGATATTTATATTTTTGTGTAAAATGCGGTGTGAATTTGTGTAGAGAAGGTTAGATTCTGCATCAAATGTTTAGAAACCGTTAGAAATCCTCCGTTAATTTACCGTTAAAAATCTAAATGGAATCCAGCATTCAGTAAAATATATAAACCCTAAACTAAGTGTTTAAATTACCACCACAATTTGCTAAAATGTTACACGTTTAACTATGTCATAATAATATTCCGTGCCTCTTTCATGTCTTTTTGGCCGACAAATCAACGTCTTGGAATGCACCGACACAATGACTTATTTTTATTTAATTCTGAAAATAGCAGGGGTCCCCGATATTACACTATAAAATAGATTTATGCGTATTTCGGTCTATTTTGGGTGACCTACTCGGAGACTGATTTAGAGAGGATATAATATCGTGTCACGGTGGTCGAGATCAACACTTTTGATATTCTATAAACGGCCACGTGTATCAGATAGATGTTGTCATATTTGAGCTCTTCAGTTTAAGCATTCGTCATCTTAGCACAATCATAACATATCGTCAATTTTAATCAGACTGCACTAACCTGAAATTTTAAAATTTCCAGCTGTGGTTACTTCCTAGTGTCGGCGATTCCAAAAACCTGCATATATTTCCTACCCACATGTCTGTTATATTGTTTAGGACACCTCATAAACGACATAATTTTGAGTATGAGTAGTAAATGAATCATAGCAGGACCTTACCAGCCTCTAAGTTTTTATGAATGATTCTTCAACTGCATTTTACTACTAGCTTATCTTTCCCTTCTTTAGAACTAGAATCGGACATCGAAGTGATCAAAACTATTAGAGTCATTTTTTTGCTAAATAATTATATATCATATATAATATAATATTCTAGAGACGGGGCCAGTCTAGAGGGCCTTACTGTGTTTAATATACCTACATCTCTACTTCGAATTTCTACCTAACCTAAATGTTTCCGCCTTAGCTGTATAAGGGGTTTCACATAAGCACTTTACCAATTCTGATATATTCTTTATTTATTTCGGAATACCTCAGATACCGATTTTCATTCTTTTGACTTTTTGTACCAGTCCTAAATGGACGATATTAACCTTTTTTTCATTTTGCATCGAAGTTCAAACAAAATTAAACAGGTAATCCTTAATTTTTATTTGATTAAGAAACATGTTCAGCACCGATCCGCGCTTGGCTTCTCTCCAGCTTTATGTTTATATTTGGCTTATATCTGGAAACCCGTCACATTTTGCCTCCCACATCGCTGATAAGATTTTAGTTATTGACACATGCATGTGTTTGCAAAAACATCCTTTATTATGATTTTTTATCTTAAACTCTATTATGATTAAGACAACCTCACAGTGTGTTAGATAGTAGGTAACTACATGTATATATTAAGTGGTTGAGGAAATGTTTGATTTTTCATTGGGCGTTCATGAAATCCAACTAAGAATATATAACATCTGTATAATATTCACGTAATACCTTTAAAAGGTACGTGTATACATGAGATACGCATATACTTCAATAGAGATAGTACCTTACATCTTTATTTGAATAATGAATGCCGCCTCCTTTTTAATTGATAACGTATGCTATTTTAACAAATAAGGTGTTGTTTTGTTTTAATATATAAATCATATAAGATATGTTGTCTTGCTTTTAATAAATATTTCTATTTTTTGCTTTTACCACATAAGATGTTATGAATAATTTAGTTGAATGCTACGACAATAACGTACATTTGTTGCTTTTAATAAATACGGCATGTCGTCTAATTGTTCTGTTTATATAAATACGTCACGGCGTCTCATTGTTTTGTTGATATAAATACGGCATGTTGTCTCATTGTTCTGTTTATATAAATACGGCATGTTGTCTCATTGTTCTGTTGATATAAATACGGCATGTTGTCTAATTGTTGTTTATATAAATACGTCACGTCATCTCATTGTTCTGTTTATATAAATACGGCATGTTGTCTCATTGTTCTGTTTATATAAATACGGCATGTCGTCTCATTGTTCTGTTGATATAAATACAGCATGTTGTCTAATTGTTCTGTTTATATAGATACGTCACGTCTCCTCATTGTTCTGTTTATATAAAGGCATGTTGTCTAATTGTTGTTTATATAAATACGGCATTTTGGCTAATTGTTCTTTTTATATAAATACGGCATTTTGGCTAATTGTTCTTTTTATATAAATACGGCACGTCGTCTTTGCTCTGTTTATATAAATACTTCACGTCGTCTCATTGTTCTGTTTATATAAATACGTCACGTCGTCTCATTGTTCTGTTTATATAAATACGGCATGTTGCCTCATTGTTCTGTTTATATAAATACGGCATGTCGTCTAATTGTTCTGTTTATATAAATACGTCACGTCGCCTCATTGTTCTGTTTTTATAAATACGTCACGTCGCCTCATTGTTCTGTTTATGTGAATACGGCATGTTGTGTAATTGTTCTGTTTATATTAATACGGCATGTCGTCTCTATGTTCTGTTTATATAAAAACGGCATGTCGTCTACATGTTCTGTTTATATAAATGCGGCATGTCGTCTCGTTGTTCTGTTTATATAAATACGTCCCGTCGTCTCATTGTTCTGTTTATATAAATACGTCACGTCGCCACATTATTCTGTTGATATAAATACGGCACGTCGTCTTTGCTCTGTTTATATAAATACGTCACGTCGTCTTATTTTTCTGTTGATATAAATACGGCATGTTGTCTCATTGTTCTGTTGATATAAATACGTCACGTCGCCTCACTGCTCTGTTAATATAAATATATAAATACGTCACGTCTCCTCATTGTTCTGTTTATATAAATACGCCACGTCGTCTTATTTTTCTGTTGATATAAATACGACATGTTGTCTCATTGTTCTGTTTATATTAATACGGCATGTCGTCTCCTTGTTCTGTTTATATAAATACATCACGTCGCCTCATTGTTCTGTTGATATAAATACGTCACGTCGCCTCATTGTTCTGTTTATATAAATACGTCACGTCGCCTCATTGCTCTGTTTATATAAATATATAAATACGTCACGTCGCCTCATTGTTCTGTTTATATAAATACATCACGTCGCCTCATTGTTCTGTTTATATAAATACATCACGTCGCCTCATTGTTCTGTTTATATAAATACGGCATATTGTATCATTGTTCTGTTTATATAAATACATCACGTCGCCTCATTGTTCTGTTTATATAAATACGGCATGGCGTCTCATTGTTCTGTTTATATAAATGCATCACGCCGCCTCATTGTTCTGTTTATATAAATACGTCACGTCGTCTCATTGTTCTGTTTATATAAATACGGCATGTCGTCTTTGCTCTGTTTATATAAATACGTCACGTCGTCTTATTTTTCTGTTGATATAAATACGGCATGTTGTCTCATTGTTCTGTTTATATAAATACGGCATGTTGTATCATTGTTCTGTTTATATAAATACGTCACGTCGCCTCATTGTTTTGTTTATATAAATATGGCATGTCGTCTCATTGTTCTGTTTATATAGATACGTAACGTCGCCTCATTGTTTTGTTTATATGAATACGGCATGTTGTCTCATTGTTCTGTTGATATAAATACGGCATGTCGTCTCATTGTTCTGTTGATATAAATACGACATGTCGAATCATTGTTCTGTTTATATAAATACATCACGTCGCCTCATTGTTCTGTTTATATAAATACGGCATGTTGTCCCCTTGTTCTGTTGATATAAATACGTCACGTCGTCTCATTGTTCTGTTTATATAGATACGGCATGTTGTCTCATTGTTCTGTTTATATACATACGTCACGTCGCCTCTTTGTTCTGTTTTAATAAATATGGCATGTTCTGTTGATATAAATACGTCACGTCGTCTCATGGTTCTGTTTATATAAATACGGCATGTCGTCATTGTTCTGTTTATATAAATACGTCACGTCGCCTCATGTTCTTTTTATATAAATACGTCACGTCGTCTCATTTTTCTGTTTATATAAATTCGTCACGTCGTCTTATTATTCTGTTGATATAAATACGGCATGTTGTCTCATTGTTCTGTTGATATAAATACGGCATGTTGTCTCATTTTTCTGTTTATATAAATACGTCACGTCGCCCCATTATTCTGTTGATATAAATCCGGCACGTCGTCTTTGCTCTGTTTATATAAATACGTCACGTCGTCTTATTTTTCTGTTGATATAAATACGGCATGTTGTCTCATTGTTCTGTTTATATACATACGTCACGTCGCCTCTTTGTTCTGTTTTAATAAATATGGCATGTTGTCACATTGTTCTGTTTATATAAATACGGCATGTCGCCTCATTGTTCTGTTGATATAAATACGTCACGTCCTCTCATTGTTTTGTTGATATAAATACGGCATGTTGTCTCATTGTTCTGTTGATATAAATACGTCACGTCATCTCATTGTTCTGTTTATATAAATACGGCATGCGTCGTCTCATTGTTCTGTTTATATAAATACGGCATGCGTCGTCTCATTGTTCTGTTTATATAAATACATCACGTCGCCTCATTGTTCTGTTTATATAAATACGTCACGTCGTCTCATTTTTCTGTTTATATAAATTCGTCACGTCGTCTTATTATTCTGTTGATATAAATACGGCATGTTGTCTCATTTTTCTGTTTATATAAATACGTCACGTCGCCCCATTATTCTGTTGATATAAATCCGGCACGTCGTCTTTGCTCTGTTTATATAAATACGTCACGTCGTCTTATTTTTCTGTTAATATAAATACGGCATGTTGTCTCATTGTTCTGTTTATATACATACGTCACGTCGCCTCTTTGTTCTGTTTTAATAAATATGGCATGTTCTGTTGATATAAATACGTCACGTCGCCTCTTATATAAATACGGCATGTCGTCTCATTGTTCGGTTTATATAAATACGTCACGTCGCCTCATTGTTCTGTTGATATAAATACGGCACGTCGTCTTTGCCCTGTTTATATAAATACGTCACGTCGTCTTATTTTTCTGTTAATATAAATACGGCATGTTGTCTCATTGTTCTGTTTATATAAATACGGCATATCGACTCATTGTTCTGTTTATATAAATACGTCATGTCGTCTCATTGTTCTGTTTATATAAATACGTCACGTCGTCTTATTTTTCTGTTAATATAAATACGGCATGTTGTCTCATTGTTCTGTTGATATAAATACGGCATGTCGTCTTTGTTCTGTTTATATAAATACGTCACGTCGCCTCATTGTTCTTTTTATATAAATACGTCACGTCGTCTCATTTTTCTGTTTATATAAATACGTCACGTCGTCTCATTGTTCTGTTTATATAAATACGGCATGTTGTCTCATTGTTCTGTTTATATAAATACGTCACGTCGCCTCTTTGTTCTGTTTTAATAAATATGGCATGTTGTCACATTGTTCTGTTTATATAAATACGGCATGTTGTCTCATTGTTCTGTTTATATAAATACGGCATGTCGTCTTTGTTCTGTTTTAATAAATACGGCATGTCGTTTCATTGTTCTGTTTTCATACATACGCTATATTGCTTTGTTTGTTAATGAGTATATAATTTATGGTGTAGTATACGTTCTGTTCTCTGCTACTGAATGCCTGAACGGCACGATTTCGACTTTCCTGTTGTGCACTTTCCCTTTCTTGATAGTTACACCCCTCAATCCCATATAGTCAGTATTCAAGAGCTTGCTCACATCATGAGTTCTTGACAGATGTCAGCAGCTGACGAACAAACTTACAACACAGGGTTTCCAAAGTTGCAGATTAATGAAGACTATGGACACGTTTCATGGTAGTCATCATGATCACACAAGGACACGTGCTATTTTTGTGTGTTACAAAGGTCGATGTATTTTTTTACACGTATATGTTCATGAGTGAGCCTGGTGGTTTTGTTGTTACTACCGGAGTTCTCGATGCGAGTATGCGACATAAAATTGTTGTAAGCCTAGATGTACATGGCAGGTATTCTTGTTCATATTTTGCCCTAGTTGTCTCTATTTTAAGTTCGAATTGTGGTTTTGTTGATACTTTGTTAGTGATTTTAACTACTAAGTGTATATAGGTGTATACAAGAACACAGCTATTACCAGGATGTTGACAACTATATCTACTATCCAGCGATTGTCTATATGTTCAGCGA
This sequence comes from Mizuhopecten yessoensis, assembly GCF_002113885.1. Classification (NCBI taxonomy): domain Eukaryota; kingdom Metazoa; phylum Mollusca; class Bivalvia; order Pectinida; family Pectinidae; genus Mizuhopecten; species Mizuhopecten yessoensis. The sequence goes on from NW_018407824.1 coordinate 515,648, forward strand.
TTGTCTGAATGTTGCCTGCTACATATGATTGGTCGTCAGACGCCTGTCACATTGTACTGTATGGCAGACCAACTAATACATAATTGCAGTAAGACCATGCAAGACCGCAAAATATGTGAACATGTGAAACTCGATGAAAAATGATTTTATCTCGCCGAATGGCATGCGGATTTATATTAAAATTTCTAATCGTGTTTTAAATCTTGATTTACAGCATTAATATAAAATGCATCCAAGTAATTATTTTTGCCTTTGAATTTGGGTTAAAGAACTCGGAATTGACATTAATGAGTTAAGTGCGAGACGGAAGAAAGACGATAGCTTAGCTGGATGACAAGGTTTATAAATCAACTTTCCCTGTAAATTTCTTTAATCTCGGTAGAGTTACACTTTTATAGACACGTATTGAAGTAATCCAAAAGTACACGAACCTTTCGTTTAGTGCAAAGCTCAAGACTTGGGTATAATGTGGGATATCTAGCATACAAATTACAGAGATTTGAGATACTTTAAATATCTCTTAGAAGTACCCTTCGAGTATTGAAATCTCAATTCGAATTACTAGCGCATACATACCAGATTGTCTGGGTATGTTGACATTGATTCCGGATACATTTTGGGAGTTACCAGGTTATTAATATATAACACAGCAACTACCCATTTTGAAAAGTAAAGTAACGTGTGCAATCCAGACACATAGAAACATTGATTCCGGATACATTTTGTTTAGAATAGATTCACTGTATTGTCAAACATAATTTGTCAAGTACAATTTTAACATTAACAACACTGGGTCAACTTAACCTAGTTCAGCTAATACCGCATCTCTGAGGGGCAAAAAGATGAAATGAAAGAAACATGCGGCAAAGGTAAACAAAGACAGCCTTGTTGTCGAGTGTCTGTGATTTACCGATATCCGCGTCACATTTCACTACTTTAAATCCACAGCGACGATTATTACCCATCAATATGTCTCCCGAGTACCCATATATAGACGCAACATGTCTACAGTGGAAACTAGATCTTGATTGATATACGTCATAGACAAGTGCTTGGAAAAAGCGAGATTACATTCAAAGGTTGTTAGTAAGACTTTACCCGTGAAAAACATGCATTTATAATGAATCATGCAAAATAAAAATGTCCCATCATTTAATTATGAATACTGAAGATTAAAGCTTCGATCTGGGATTATTGTTAAAGACAAAAAATATTTTAGCAACATTAACTTTCATTTTTTTTTTTGTAAAAGAATGTACTATTTCGTGATACAAAACCACAAAACTAAGAAAAGCATGCTAAAAATTATACTAATGTTTATACCTGTAGAAAATTACACTTTTTTACTATACATATCCGCCGGCAAGTGAGCTTGTGTCGTAGCACGGGACAAGTCTTATCACTTCTCAATTAAAAGCTATTGGAAAGGGTTGTCTCGATTTTCGTAAAATTTGATTTTGAGTTTCATAGAGTCAAGGATAATCAAGAGGACAGACGGGTGCACCCCATAGGGGAAATAATTTGGTATTAAATATCCCTAGACCAATTAGTCACAACGTTGTATAAACGAACGGCTTGAACCCCCTTCTTCCGCAAAAGACAGGCCTGAATCAATTCAAAAAAACTGAAGGCAAAGTCTGGTGAAATTGGTCTGTAAGTAAAGTACTGTCCACAGCTTGCGGAAACCAGCGCGTGATGGAGGGACCAAAGACCTCCCTCCCCCCTTCCCCAGTTAGTGCTTATGAAGGACCCCCAATTACTAATTACTATTAATATTAAGACGGACCCAATGGTAGAGAAGACAACTACATGGAGACATATAGAGATTACTCACTGGTTGAAATAAATGTAATTATAATGATCAACTTTATTTACTGGGGAAGGCACGATGGCATTACAACAAATACTTAATTCTTAAAGGGGCCATTTAGTCAAATGACACCGTAAAAATCGAGAAGATACTGAAAAAATGTATCTCCTAACAAAACTTTAGGTAGTAGATAATGGCATGACCTAAAGCCAGTCCAGTGTGGTCAGTTTTATCTTTTGGGAAAGCCGGTGATAAAAATAGCTAAAACCGAAATAAGGCAATATCGAGCCTTTCAGTGAGAAGTACCACAGTGACCATGACACCTAACACATTCTTGTCACATTGAATTTACAAGATACAGATGAAAAATATGAGGAAACCTATATTGTTTGTTGGAGATATAAAAGTAAAATGGCTATGTTTTTTTTTATATATACAGATGTATAAAGAAAGTTTCAGTGCCAGAGAAATGGCAAACACAAGATTTTGAGGAAGCACCAGGAAAAATGGAAGTACACATAAATCTGTTACACAATAAATATTTATTCAAATTAGATAGTCCAATCATAAAGAAAATAGTTGCTGGATGTTAAAATGTGTGCAACAATTTCATAAGATACACAGATTCGTCACAGTTTCAATGATCCTTTGTCTAAGCAAGATCCTTCTTTGTAAAATTGACAATAGCACTTCTTCAGTCTAAGAATGGCTGTCGTTCACTGGGATCGACAGAGTGGTTATACTCTAACAAATTGTCCAGTCGAGTGATTGTTTCTAAGATTCCTCTTTAGATGTCCTTGGTGGGTTTCTTTATACCTGTTGCAACGAAAATTGTAAAGACAAATTATTTCTATATTAATTCTATGTTATGAATAGTAGCATAATTAGTTATATATTGAAAACTCAAAACAATTGTCATATATTGAAATCAAGTTGCAATAAAGGAGCAAAAATCTTTTTCTCTATATATTTTCTGTATGACAATCAAATTGACAGAATATGAGTTTTCTAAAGCGGTTTTTCATACAATCAAGTAATCTTATCATTTCTAAAGCGTTTTTTCATACAATCAAGTAATCTTATCATTTCTAAAGCGGTTTTTCATACAATCAAGTAATCTTATCATTTCGTCTACAGGAGTCAACATCAGAATAAGTCTAAGTCCTAAAACCTGAACATGCTTCATTTTGAATCTAAGGCCAAAAAAATTGATTACTTGGTTCTCAGGCACGAGCACATTTCTTTTAGAGCACCACATTGCCGATTTTATCGTGAAAGTAATAAAAAAAAAAATCGTGAATGTGCCAGCCGCCGTCTTTAAAAACATCTGGAAAATTGGTCTGCATGTCATTTTTACTTGTTAGTTACCCAAGTCCCGAAAACGTTTGAATAAAGATAAGGATTGATATACAGGCAAGCGTTAAAATGATTATGACTTAATAATCTTGTGTACAAATGGCGCTCATTTCGGTACAAATAAGGAATAGGGGGTTCGTGATTCTCGTCTGGAACATCGTGGGGGATTTTCGGAGGATTGCTCTATGACGGGTCTCTACACAACTATAAAAAGACAAGGTTATGTCCACAATGAACGTTTTACAAACTACACAATAAAAAAAAAATCACCCTCATCTCGTTTTTGCCATGTAAAATGAAAAAAAATAATCCACCCTGCATCTCTTTTGAAAAAAATTGGCCTGAGAAACAAGTAATTAATTTTAATTGGCCTAATAATTATGTGAAATAAAAAAAATAGCTTATGTACACATTATACACTAGGTGTGGTGTCATTTAGGTCCTAAGCGATCCATCATAAACATCCATAATGTACATATCAAAATATTAGACTAGTCTTCATGAAAGTAAATAAGTTTTTTTTCTTATTATGGTTTTCCACGTTTCGAGTTCCACCTTTAGAGCCCCACCCCTAAATCCTTTAGTTGGAGGACTTACTTTTATCATCCTTTTTCTCCTCTTTCTCCTCCTCCTCTTCATCCTCCTCATCCTCCTCATCGTCATCATCTTCATCATCGTCATCATCATCATCATCGTCGTCATCATCGTCTTCATCCGACTCAAAGGTACTATCAGGGATATTGTAAATCCTTATGACAGGCTGAAAACAGAATGTTCACTTCTGGTCAATTAATAATACAATTAGTCCTAAGGAAAACTTCTTCACAAATTTTCATTTAAAGGGGCTGGTCGGGGAAAAATGTCATATTTGCTAAAATGGCATACACATGTTTAAAATGCCTTCTTATAAAATGTACCGATACAAATTTTGCTGAAATTCACTCCATAAGAGTAAAAATTACAATTATATTAAAGAAATCCTAAATCGTCACCTGACAGTCTAAAACTCTCAATTGACCCAGATCAGTGATGTAATATTACCACACGCGCGTCATCAACAAGGCCAAATGTAAACATCGCAGCGAAAGAAACAGATGCATGCAAAAGTCATGACAGGCACAAGGTATCAATACCGTTATATATAACAACATATAGGTAGGAATACTACACTTGCATCATACATGACCTTTGAAAACAATTATTTACGTATAGTATTGCTGTCTTGTCCGCTAGTTGAGTCCGACATGGCACATGACGGCGTGCTATTGTTGTCATCTTCACTGCCTCACTATCGAAACAACCACGTGACATATATAAATAGATCTGCACTAAATTTATGCGGGGCTTCCCCGAGATTTCAGTGGTCAAAACTGGACATTGCAAGCAGAACTCGACCATCATATTGCCGTGGTATAACTTTTGGAAGCCCAGAGAATGCATTTAGACCCATTTATTTTGTAAATTTCTTCCCGATCAGCCCCTTTAAGTATTTATTTTCAATGGAAATTCTTCAAAATTACCTCCATGTTTCCATATAAAAGGAAACAGCTTTCTTTTAGGAAACAAAACTTCAAAGGGATATTGACCTGACTCGCACGAAATCTTGGCGGATGACCTGAATTCCATGTACACCAACAGTAAGTAATCTAGGATTCATGCCACCAGTCACCATTTTCACAACATATTAAGAAAAACCTGATTTGTTTCAAAGATACTGAACTGGCAAGTTTTAAGTTTATGGTGCAAAAAATAGTGTTGAATGCTGTGATAATGATATAAAACAAAGTGACCACCTATTAACACCTATTCCAGGTGAATTTAGAGTACAAAATCTGTCACACCACTGTTTTGATAACTTCTTCTTTCAAACTGCAAACACACTTGCACTTTCAACTTTGACCTTTTACCACATGATCAACATGCCAGATAATAAAGCCAAACAGTGTGTGTATTCAATTATTGACACAATGGAAACCTACAGGTATTTAAAGACAATGAATGGATTGCCACATGAATGATACAAGAGATTGTAAGTGTCCACAAATTCTTTATCATATCATGATCAGCTCCTCTGTTTGAAGTGAATAACATGTGGTTTGTAGCACATGTATACTAGATATGAGTGTCAGACAAGGGACATGATCAGTAACTATAAGAAATCAAGGGGCGTTCAGGCCGATTGATTTAGAAATTAATGCTTTATATTGAATTATCAATTACTGTGTACCAGGAAACATTTGCCCAGTCAAATATTCGTCCTTCACTGGAAAAATCTACATTAGTCGAGCTTAAATTTCACCCTTCACATGTAAATACTATACAAGGTAAACTGTTAATTTTAGTCGCTGTCATGGAAAATTCGCTCTTATTGTGGGGCCAAAAACGACGCAAATTTTCCTGGTAAACAGTATCACCATGACAAAACGATGAGAAAACTGATTTACAAAATGAAAGAGAAAATTAATAAGACTGCGACCTCATCACAAAAATGTACCTGTGTTCAGTATCTTAAAACCAATGAAACAGAACAATGATCAAAATGTAAACAGTGACTGCGATTCTCATCTACCTGAATTTCATACTCCACCAATAGCCAGATCTTTTAAAGATGTATCAAAGTTTGGCACAAGAATTTCAAAAGCTAGTATGAACCCAGAGAATCCACAAAGCATACAACCCTCTTAAGGTTCTTAAAATGTATATCAAAGAGATATGTACCACTACCACTATGACTAATATATTACCAATGGAATGCAGGCTTACCACACAAAATTCCACCGCAAAATCTAGGGTGCTATGATGTCAGATTCATACATGATGTCAGATTCATACTTAACGTGATAATCACATACAATTAGTGTTGGTTTTCATCTCAATGATATACAGAACATTGTAACACAATGTTATCGGTTTATAATAGGCTGCCACACTTACTGGTGAAGACAACACATTTTGTTGTGATTTACCTTGTTAGGATCCTTCATGATCAGATATTTTCCATCTTTAAGTTTGCGACAGGTGTCTATGATACACCTGAGTATACCCCATGCATTCTCCATATTCAAGTTTATCTGGTTGGCAAACTCTGTGGGCTTGAACTGTTGAGTTCCCAGGATCACATGTTTGGCAGTGTCTCGATGGTGTAGACGTGACACATACCTACAACACCAAGGATTTACTTAAATCAGACTATAAGACATATCTACTACAAATTTAACATCAGGCTATAGAGACCTACCTACAATACAACAAATTTAACACTATACATTAATGCGATGCTTATCTACATCACAAAATTTACAAACAAGTACGTCAAACTATATTTAAAATATGCGGGGTTTACCATACAAAATTATGCATGTCTTAATTCTTTTTTTTTCATCATTATAATAAAACGTTTGGTTGTGTTTTAAAAGGCTTCATTTTATTTCTTTTCAAATCTGTGAAATATTTTTATCCAAAAAATCTGAAATGCAATGCAAAAGGGAGATGTTACTAGTGTAAGTATGATACATCCATCGACAAAGCCATTTCAAGATACCCGAGTAAATAAAACATCTGACAGCAATATATCTATATACTAACCTGATACCCGAGTAAATAAAACATCTGACAGCAATATATCTATATACTAACCTGATACCCGAGTAAATAAAACATCTGACAGCAGTATATCTATATACTAACCCGATACCCCGAGTAAATAAAACATCTGACAGCAATATATCTATATACTAACCCGATGCCAGAGTAACTAAAACATCTGACAGCAGTATATCTATATACTAACGCGATACCCGAGTAAATAAAACATCAGACAGCACTATATCTATATACTAACCCGATACCAGAGTAAATAAAACATCTGACAGCAATATATCTATATACTAACCCGATACCAGAGTAAATAAAACATCTGACAGCAGTATATCTATATACTAACCCGATACCCGAGTAAATAAAACATCTGACAGCACTATATCTTTCTACTAACCTGATACCCGAGTAAATAAAACATCTGACAGCACTATATCTATATACTAACCCGATACCCGAGTAAATAAAACATCTGACAGCACTATATCTTTATACTAACCCGATACCTGAGTAAATAAAACCTCAGCACTATATCTATATACTAACCCAAACTTCAGCTGGTCAGATCCTGCCAGGAGGGCACACACAGTCCATTTGGCGAGTTTACAGCTGTTGTTTTTCAGTTCCGTGGCGAGGACAGCTCCTCGTTGAGTGTCCAGTCGACTTCTCCAGTCAACACCACCACTGTACTACAACACCAAATACCAAAATATTTATCTTGTGATAGATGATGTCATACTATATATGAACAGCTGTAAAACCTTGTATCAATTTTTTTTATATTAAAGTGTACTTACAATTAAAGCAATCAAAACCATTTAAAGTCATAACTTTATTTTGTTTTCACCTCTAACTCTTGACCATTTAACTTTGAATGAAAAGTCTTCAGGCGATAGTTGAAACATGAGATTTAATTAAAAATAAAGATGTAACTTACCCTTGAATCCCACTCATTCAAACTTTTAACATTGATGTACTGGAGATCTCCACTAGGACCCATCATGATGGCATCATGTTCACAACGAGCCACCAACTCAATGTCATTTCCAAGACTAAACTTACGATACCTGTTAAAATAGATAAAACAATGGCATTGTTCCGACTGTATTGTACTATATGTTTTGATAGAAATCTACTGTAAAGAAAAAAATATGTACCTGTAGGATACTATTTTGATTGTCTGCTTGTTAAAGGGAGATAATTATTAAGTTTGTACGATTCTTCACAGGTAGAACATTCTTCAAAATAACTTTTATATTTGTTTTTCTCCTTGCTTTCTCTTCTGGTGCTATTTCCTTCTGTTGATAATGTTATGTAAAGATTACATGAAAACCCAAGCAGTATTAAATATACCTATTTAATACCATAATATGTAACCACTTCAAGTTGGTCATAATTGAGTGATAATCAAATGAAACTTGGAAGTAGCCAACAGTTTCATTAAACTTTGCATGACAGGAATGGTTGCATCCTAAGGTTGTGTGAAAATAGCTTAGGATCCTTCTTCGCTAAATTTTGTTGGTTGGAGGGTTTACAATTATGTCAAGTACATATTATAACAGTGTCCACTGATGATGGAACAACTCAATGGTTACATTAAAATATCACAACATTAACAGGATCCACTTAACATTTTATCTTTCATGTGTTTAGTATTACCAGGTAAAGTGTCTTTATAGATATCTTATTTGTGTGTAGCCTTTGATACAAATTAAACTTCTCATTACCTGTATCCAACTGAGGCTACATTAGCATCGTCTTCTCCGTGGACAAATGGATTGTTGTCTTTGAAGGAATACTTTTCCTCTCCCTAGAAAAAAAACCTTTTCACTATAAACATCTTGCAAGACTATGTTCATATGTTCTCCCTTCTCAAGAAACGCAGAGAAGAGAATGGCTAGCATCTTTTCAAATCAAGTTTAATCATATTATACACATTTAAAGGATATTCTAAAACAAGCCAACTTTGAACCTTAAAACCCTGTTTCCAGGAAGAAACCACATACTGATACCCGCTATTTAAACATGTTTGACCTGTACATTATCACAGTAATTGACTTACAAACTGTATCAAAATATTCAGACACTTTACTTTGTCTATCAATTAGTGGTGTATCAATATAAATCGAAAACGGTGAGTGTAATGCAGCCAATTGGATAATCAAGTTTGCTAATATAATATCAATTTTATGAATTTATCATGACAAATCACAATGTCAAAGATACACAGCTGTTATTCGTATTTGTTGTAGGTAACATGTTTCTGTTCATCAGCTCTTATTATTGATTCTTGCTTTTGACATTGCTTTAAGTAAATGATGCAATGCAGAACACTGAAAGAAGATTTGGTATCAATTTTTTCAGCAAATGTAAACAAATTCTTGGCACAATTTCAGCAATTTAGAATAGCCAAACTCAGCAGAGCCAACTTACCATACGAAGAACTTGTTGAGAGAAGTTGTGGTTGATGAAGGTGGCCTCAAGAGCAAGGTTACGAGGAGAGTTGATACTATTTCCTTCATCTTGTGGAGGCTCAGTCGCTGTCTCGCTCACCGACAGCAGGTCAAACTCAGAGTCATCACGCTTGTCGAAGAACAGCTTGTTGCCAACACGTTGAACTATAATGTCCCAGGAGTAAGTGGACCTGGTACAACACATCAGTGTTGCTAAGATTGCATCCGTGGCAAACACATTGCCTGTTGTTTTGGCCAGCTGGAAATACAGGTATAGCATAAAAAATTATTTTGAGAAATAAATTTATCAAAGGTGCCTTGAATGAAATGTTTGGTAATAAAATCACCTTCAGCTTCATCACAACCATATAATTATGGTACTTTGTCACAAGAGTTTTAAGCATTTCACTGCCTAATCTTTGGCTTAATACTGAGAATAACATTCATTTATTTCAAATTTGGTCTTCAATCAAAACCATACCTGTCTAATGTTGGGGTCATCCGTAGTTGTCACTTTGTGGAAGATTCGGTCGATACGCTTCAGCCTCTTCTCGTTCTTGGTGGTAACACGGTCGTACGTCTTATCATAGTACTCCATGCTTCCACATTTAAGCCTGACAAACAAAATGATGATTCTGTCAAAACCATATTTTTTGATATTTGAACCTTTTCAATAGTCAATGATGAAATTTTACAATTTTGTTTATATAGCTGTTTGTGTTTTAGGTTATATTTTCTGACTCTAATTCATGTAATACTTACAGATCCTCACCAACCTCAATGCCAGGTAAACTAAGTTTTGTGAGGCGGGGAAAGTCCATGTCCTCTATTACCTCCCAGTCTTCCTTCACCTGTACGGATGCGTCACGGTGCTTCAAGGGAACCTGAGACACAAAATACATTTGTTCACTACAAAGATCACATGTAACAGGTTCATATATTGTGGTATGTATCATATGAAAGAGTCATTAACCAACAAAACCCACTTTCTCATACTGGTTTACAAAAATACTTATCTAAAAGTTAATAACATGCTTACCTTGTTGCGGTTTTCCTGCATCTGTTTGCCGAACTGTTTCTGCCACTTCCTCAACAGCCTCTGTCTATCCCTAATTGCAGCAAATATAAAATTGTGTTAGTTAGAATAGTCTGATAAACAAGACGTCTATGTTTAAGAATTTAATTTGACATAAAGAATTTCTCAAAACTTTTCATTAACAACAATTGAAAGTGAAAGAAATATATTTAACTTAAATAAAAAACGGAAACTTTCCTAGCAGTTTGATATTCTGTTCTCTCTGGTGTGTAAGACTTTGTATCAATCCAGGATATTGCATTGGGTTTAAGTTGAGTAGACAAAATTTAAAGTTCTTTGGGCCTGGGTTCAGGTTAAGTTTGCAGACCTACCTCTCTCTGCTTTTCTGTGTCTTGGAGAGCACCTGGAGATTGGCCTGGGCCTGCTGCTGGGCTCGTCGCTCACGCTCTCTCCTCTGCTTGTTCTTTAACAAGAAATTATAGTACAATAATATTTGATTGAAATGCTATTCACATCCTTTAAATCCTTAGCTGTAAATAGCACACTAAACCAAGCTATTCTGAAACTGATGTGAAATGAGCTGTGTATTCCCTCTTTCAACACATTAATGTATAAAATTATCTAACTGGCCTTACATGATGACGCAAATCTTTGACCTATCAGAAAGTATGGATAATGTTGATCATGAATTTTGCATGTAATTTGCTCATATTCCAATCTCAGTTGTAGTCTTTGCTCATTGTGAATTGGCATCAAGAAATGGACAGACAGACAGACAGACGACAAGATGATTAATAAAGGGCATACACATTCATCTGAAATAGAGCCGTAATAAATTAAGTCATAACCATAAAGTTTCTATGTTGAAGTATCAATTGCAGGGTAAATTAAAAAAAAAAGTTTTATCTATAGATATATTACAGGTACCTTGGTGTAAAGACATACCGTGTAGTTGTCAAGAAGGAAACTAACCTGTTGAAATACTCTCCTACCCCGCTGGTAGACTGGCTTCTGTACACGCTGAGTATCCACAAGTTGGAAGCTGTTCTCATCTTCTTCATGATAGTAGGCATACTGACTGCCTCCCCCTCCGAATGCAGACGAGTACTTACCTATAGCAAATATTAAAAATTCATTTGACTGTTTTTCCCCCTTTTAAATCACACCTATGTATATATAAGAATGTGTGACTGAAAAGTTCATGTAGTATCTACATGTACAATACATTTTTAAAATGACAACAAAAGGAAAAACATTGGCATCAAATATCACTAGAAAACTGAAATATTCACTTCTTCTAAAAAATAAAAACTTTTGAAACTTAATCTTTTAAGGATTTTTTGACAAACTTGTATCGAAACACTGATATCAATCTATTCAAACTTATAAGATATGGAACAATACTGGCCTAGTATTAACTGGAGTTTTGTCTCTACACATACAGCATGAATGGATTTTAAAGAAAAGTCAGGCTGCTTTTAAGAATAGTAGTCGCATACACCTTAGCCAATTTATCAGTTACAACTCAGAAATGTTGGGTATCAAAGCCCATGAGAAATGCAAATTTTCTTACTGGACATTCGGTCAGGTAACTATCCCAAGCTTGCCGGACCGGAACAACTTTTTACAGGACATTTTGGTCAGATTAGCTTGAAATACTTACCAGTCCATAGAAAATGAAAAATAAACTAACAAAAATTGTTTGATGTGTACAATAACTATTACGCTGAGTATACTTCACTGAGTATTTAAAACGCTCAGGTGACATGACTCAAGACGACTCTAAGGTAGAAACCATATGCCAGACATTTGGTCAGGAATTACGATAGTGATTGCCGGACCGACAGTAAAATTTACCGGACATGTCCGTCAGACTGGTATATTTTGCATGGACTGGTATTATAACAAGTTTGCCAGTTTTATAGGTATGAATCATTCATGCCCACAATAAAAAAAGGAAAAAAGAATGTACAAACCAAGATATCTCTTGTCTTGATATGTTGCCCCGGTCCAATCAGAGACCTAAAACAAAACAATTCAACATAGTATTAATCCTTAACAGCACAAACAGTGCAGACCTCAACTGACTTCAAAATTTGTATCCAAATAGTTTGTAGACTTTTTGTCATTTCACTAAAGAAGGAATCTTCAAAATTCCCATTAGTGACCTGTTTGTCACACTATCTCTACAGATAAACACATTAACATTACAAATGATGATCATTAAAACAAGGCATCACAGAAGATACTAATACCCTTGCACCAGAAGTAATAAGTTTGAAAAATTGTGCAATTATTGGTTCAGTCTGATATTTTAGAAATGACCATTTAGTTGTAAGGTGTATGCAAGGAGCTTCATACAAACAAAAACAACCCAGTTGAGGCCCAATGCGATTGGAATTGCTAATTTGGAAGTGAGGTGGAATTTTCCTATTGATAGGCTGGTAGTTCAGGATGATAGCCTCTAGCTAAGAATGTTTGCCAAAAAATGGTTATTATTCTTTCAATATAATCCTATCATTAATATGATGAGGTACAGCGGTGCACAAAAATGTATCCATTCCAATGTCAATTTTCATTAAAATGACAAACCATTTCACCGACTTTGTTCTCAATTGACAAAATAATTAGTCCTTGGCTATGTGACAAGTGAGCATGCAATTTATGGAGTACTTTTTACATCTACTCCACACCACTCTATAAGCAATAAGCGTGATACAGTTTGTCATTTCTTTTAGCATATCTGTTCCACTTTTAATCATTTATTGGATTGTGTTCAGGGTTCGAAATTTACTCTTATTTACACGCAATTTGCGTCAGGATTTTGAGATTTGCGTTTTGATATGGGTTCCAAAACGAAAATACTTGCGTCTGGTATTTTACTGCAGCATGTGTGTATAAATTGTGTCAATATTTCCGGATCATTGATCTTTTTGTAACAAGTGCCGGTCTATGGTCAGGACCCGTCGATGTGCCGATCAAAACATAATCTGTAAGTTGTACACATGTGTGCGTGTCTAAATATAGCACAAGTACTAAGTCTCGTTTAGTCTCGGCCATAACGAGAGTGTCGTTCGGAACATATATATGTGCAGGGACAAATGTGACAGCGTCAAATGTCAAAGCTCAAACGATGATTACGGGTTTTTTAAAAGAAAATTGGAACCTGACGGCACTGAAGGCACTAAAAAGTGCAAACACTAAAATAACCACCGGCGAAGACTGAAGCTCAGCCTCTCGTACAAATAAAACAGTACAGAAATGGCAGAGTGACCTACATGACATAGGCTACATTGCCGACAAGGATAGCAACACTGTTGACGTCCAAATATTTTGCTTCTTGATTTGTCAATTTGCTTCTAACTTTTGAAACCACAAGCAACAGTTTGCTTGTGGATTTAAAAATTAAATTCAATCCTTGGTGTTGAAAGAATGATACCTTATTTCAGTGATAAAATTGTTACTGTAAACAGTTTACTGTTTAACTACAGATACTAACCTCGTCTGTCAATACACCAATTGTATATAATCCTGATTACACTATAATGGGTGTATTGTTGACAGACGAGGCTAGTACCTGTGGTTTAACAGTTACCCAAATGCAGTATATACCCATGAATGAGAAGTTGTGTCCCCCCTGATAAATAGTTTGCCTAGGCTGGACAAGAAAAGGAAGCCTTCTTTGTATGGCCTGGGTGTCACAATAAATCAGAAAACAGGTATGTCATCTTTAGCTGTGTATGGCTTATCTAGTCTAATTTGAAACTTTTCTAGGTGTCCTATATAGATTTGTTTTGTTTACAAGACATTAGACTCGTTAGATTTGTACGTGGTAGACCAGATCTGAACATACAATGTAGAATGAAATTCCTTTGACCTGACATTGGCTGGTGGACTTCGATCTAATTCCGTGAAACATGAAAATAGTAAGCTTTTTTGAGAAATAAAAACATTTCAACTGATATTCATCACTTTAAAATACATAATTATAGGGCGAACTGTATATAGTGCGAAACCACCCGGGTCACCCGTAGTGCGATACGACAGGACCCCCCCCCCCCCCCCCCTTTTTTTCCCCGGCCAAAAGGCGGGGTGGGGGGCTTGGTTACTTCTCATCACAGTACACACACTTCAATGAGCCGCCAAGTTTTCCTCACCCTAAGGAAGTTGGCAATAACCAAAAACAATACAATACACAGGACGTTTTTTATAACATATTTCACACATTCCTTGATACGACAGAAGTTATGAGAACATGCTTGAAATATCCTGACATGACATATGGTGTCGAAATTGTTATGACCGTTTACTTAGACCACACCTTTCCTAACCGATCTCCCTTGGCAAAAGGCTGATATGGCATGTCCTTGAATTGATCTGGAATTGCACATGGTCCCCATCCTGTTGGGTTATCTTGAATTTGAGGCGGATGAAAAATTGCCATTCTGCCGGCAACGTGACTGAAAAAAAGATGGCGGAAAGCGGAAACGGGTTGTCGCCCGTTGTTAAGTATCCTGACGATAAGCGTCGTTCTATACTATTTTCTACTAAGCTTGAAGGTAAACGCACGAGACGTTACGAACAAATAATTCGAACTCCGAAAGAAGAATTGGCGCCAACATGGAAAACTTTATTGACACACCAACATCCCAAACATGGGAAAGAGTTTACGGTTTATATGACAAAGTTTTAATTGTCAAGTCAAAAAAAATGAAAGGCGACAAAGAAAAACAATTAAAGGACTTGGATTACTGGTAATAACAATAGAGATGTAGATCTACTAGATGTGTACATTGTATTATTATACCAAACACCCCTTTGCAATAGTATTTTGACGAGGATTTTTTTAAAAGCCTCAATGATAGTTTGCCTTATATGCATTGCATATAAGTTTGCTTACTGAATAAGATGCTATTTAAACCGAATTTTTGTCTGGGAAAAGTCGAATTTAGTATTTTGTTGTTACTCTTCAGTTAATCAATATAACTATAACAATCTAGATATGAAAAAAAATCCTCATATATATTCTAAAATAACGCCTGTAGTAAGCCTATAAGGAGTCAAGGACAGAGATGTCTCTGATAAGGGGTATTTTTTTAATATAAAATATTGTTTATAGTTATATTGATAATTAAATGTCCGACTCCTGTGATTGTAGATATTCTACCAAAAGGACCACATATTTATATTATATACACGTATTGGCTTAATCGGTTTTGTTTTCCAAAGGTATCAAGAGGAACTCCCAGTTGCTATCAAAGGAAGAAAAGAAAGGCATGTGACTCACGAGGAGCTTTGTAAACTAATGAAATGGAAACTGATGGTGTGTATACATATATATATATAATTCCAATTAATCTAGCAGAAAATTCCCTGGCTCAAGATCTTTCCACTTTAAACTGACACTACTTTTTTTGGCAACATTGAAAAGAGTATGGCCCTTTAAGGTGGGGAAGATTTTATTTGTACTTGGTGGTAATTTGTATTTTGTTGATCATTTACCAGGTAAAAAAGGACATATATACAACCTGAGTTTTATAATTCAAGTTGGCCGCCATGGCTTCTGAATGGCTGCACAAAAGCTTTTGGGCTTAAATTCTAAAAAATCTTTTTTTAACAACAGGTAATCTTAACATCAAAAAGGAACTCTTTCACTGTGAGAGCAACTGGCATTCAGAACACTCGACCAGGATCTGTGATATCCGCCCAAAACACAAACTGTTTCAAAAATAGACTAAACTAGTTTTGAGAAAATCTATACCTGGTTTATAATTACAGAGTCAAACTTTTAATTGGAACTTTAATCTAAATTTAACGGAAGTTAACTGTCTATATTTATATTACATTGTACATTTTGTTTATATCATTAGTATTACTATGTACTATGTATTGTATGATTTTGAGTCCGATGAAGAGGATTGTTCAAATCCTGTACCGGAACTTGAACTTATAATGCAAAATTTGATTACGGTATTTTCTCCAAAAATGATTTTATGTTGCTGTTTTTCCAAAATTTGAAAGGCCCATGGCTCAAAAAAAAATGTTAGCATCAGCAATGCACGTTCGATGTAGAGCATAAATAGTACTGTAGAGTATTTAGCGGAGTGGAATACAAATTCAGTCTGGACAATGAAAATAAGTATTTCAATACTTATACGACTTGAAGTTGACAATGTCACAAAGTTTGATGATATTATGACTATGAATATTTGTGGCTTTTCAACTTTAGAGAGGAAAATTTCGACCTCGTTTGGAACAGATGGTTCAGAGTAACAGTGAGGAAGATGTGAAGGCTGCAAGTCTGAAAGGCTTTAAAGAGCTTCCAAACCTGTCCAACGCCATCAAAGCACTTACAGTCCTGAAGGCAATAGGTCCAGCGACTGCTTCTGGTAGGTGCACTGTACATCAACTTCACTGTACATCAACTGTAATTATTCAAGTATACATTTATTTGCACTGTACCAGTAAAACCAGAAAGATCAATATAATTGATTCAACTATCCGTCCCATGTTCTTACACTGGTCGTAACTTCAGAAAAACTCGTTTTTTTTTTTTTATTCTTGCCATTTTATGGAGGGAGGGGGCTTGTAGAGTACCCATATCACAGGTTCCAGCCTCCTCTGTCAATACACCTATAGTAGATTATATTATAGGTGTATTGACAGAAGAGGCCAGTACCTGTGATTATGTTATAGGTGTATTGACAGAAGAGGCTAGTACCTTTGATTATATTATAGGTGTATTGACAGAAGAGGCTAGTACCTGTGATTATGTTATAGGTGTATTGACAGAAGAGGCTAGTACCTTTGATTATATTATAGGTGTATTGACAGAAGAGGCTAGTACCTGTGATTATGTTATAGGTGTATTGACAGAAGAGGCTAGTACCTTTGATTATATTATAGGTGTATTGACAGAAGAGGCTAGTACCTGTGATTATATTATAGGTGTATTGACAGGGGAGGCTAGTACCTGTGCCCATATCTATCTTGCCATATCCAACTACTTCATTTCTTAACAAATTATGATCAAACTTGATACAGAGATCAAGGACCTCGGATGAGTTTGTATTTCGGAGTTCCATTACCAAGGCAAAGAACACTCAATAATTAATAGAAAATCTAATTATGTGTTAAATTACTCTGGTGACATAATTTCTTGAAACACTTGTATATTTTATAGTTTATATAAAGGTCAAGTATGAAAATACCTCAGATCAGTTGGTGATTCAGAGTACCTAGGCCAAGGTCACCGTTACTTGTGCATAACAAATTCTGAACTGATTCAATGTCGTCTCTAGCGATTCAATTTAAAAGATTTTCATAAGTTTTGTATATACAGTAAAGAAAGGTGAAAGGATCGGATGTGATTAATATGGTTCCAAGGGTAAGGTCACTGGTACTAATGTAGAAAATTGTCAACCAATTCAGTGTCATCGCTCTAGTGGCTTCATTTTTCGGCGTTTTTTTTATCAGACGTATACAAAGGTCATGAGTATACATGGGGTCAGTTTAGTTTTTGTTTTAGGGTTTCCTTGGTCATGGCTAGGGTCACTGCAGGGTCAGCATTAACCTCAATAGAAAGTTTGTGTCACCACATTGGGTCATTCTTAATAAATTGCAAGATGATTGATATTTTATCTGATTAGACAAAAACATTTTTGAATTGTGTATTTCAGAGATGAAATCCAAGAAGGTTAACAATATAGGCTTGGTCGTCGGACCTCTTGATTTTCAATGCAGATCTTTGACTGTTTCATTTCCTGTGACATTTTGTGTTAAAATGACATGGAATTAACTATAAACTTATCCTTTACAGCTGTTTTGGCAGCAGGTGCCCCAGACAAGGCAGCATTCATGGCTGATGAGAGCATGCTGGCTATTCCAGAGTTAGCTCCCTTACAGTATACGTTGCCATTTTACAATCAGTACATGGACTATGTGACAACAATTACCAAAAAACTCAACAAAGATCAAGAAGGTACTTGAATCATTTTGTTACAAATTTATTGTCTGTCCTATTTCATTACAAAAAAAATCTGATTAGCATTGAGATTTGCACCAAAATAGTGTTTTTTGTTTTAGAAACTATTCCTAGATTTACACTGTGTCATGTAAAGTTTATGCAAGTGTGGAACTGTCAACATAACCCCATGTCAAGTTTTTCAAAAACAAATAATCCATCCTGATGTTTAGAGAGTCTTATATACGCCAAACATAATTTGTTTGCATGTTTTAGGAGACCGAATCAAATGGACCCCTCACAAGGTTGAGCTGACATTGTGGACTTACCAAATGGCTAAGACACTGTGTCCAGAATTACTCCCTGATGCCGAGGATGATTCAACTACACAAAAGAGAAAGAAAGTATCAGAAAATGGAAAAAAAGATGACAAAACAAAGAAGCTTAAAACGTAAAAAGTGACTTTCTGGAATGACATTGTTATTGTTTATTTACTTCTTTTGCTACACTAATTGGTACTTGAAATAACATTTTGTATAAGTTTGTTATCAATTTAGCAGTAGATAACATATCAGGGGTAGTCACTTCTATAGCTCAGGTAAGTTAAAATTGAAGTGACAAAGCTTATACGTTGTAATGGTAGTTTGTTATGAGATTAGACAGGTGTGTTCAAAATTTTCTTTCGGTTATAAAAATAGATGAGCTGTTAGCAACATCGTTGATGGTACGTTGTGTATATTTCTAATATGTCGGTTACTTAAATCTATACCTATTTAGAAGTTAGTTAGTATTTTGATGATCTAGCTTTGAAGGATATTGATGTTTATGAAGATGTTGGGTTGAGATTTGTACACAATGAAGCATGTTTTATATGTTGTTATATCTGTTGAAAAATCTTATTTACCCAAGAAGGTAAGAAAAACTTAATAAGATGTTTTAATTGTCTTGTAAGGTTATTAGAATTACTGTGATGAAGTAGCCATTGAACATATTATTAATTTGTTGGCTGCTGTAGTATTTTAAAATTTCTAAAATTAAGGAGGCTGGTGTAGTCACCCAAGGGGTACTGTCTTATGTCTTATGTCAGGGTTAATGTTTATGTGGCCTAAAATTCTTGGACTTCATTAAAAAACCAGGTATCATGGTCAAAGCTTGTTTTTGCTACTTGTCACACAGTATATATACTGGACAGATCTGCCTCAAAAATTGTACACAGGATCTCCTTGTCCTAGCTAGGACCAAAGAGATCCTGTGTACAATATTTAAGAAAGAACTGTAGTTGTAGCTACAGTAATACTGTATATGTACATATTTTAGCAATAATTGTATTTCAACTTACTTCACGCTTAAAATAATGTAGTAAAATGTGATTGTACCACTTGAAGTTTTCTGATATTGTTTTCTCTTGCATTTATTGCAGGTTCACCAAATAATTTGATAATGCTGTAAAATATGAGTGTGCTAAAATAAGTAAATTTACAGTACTGGATTACTTTCATTTATCAGACCCTATGGGACTCTTGTACAGGTAATATCTCGGGTCAATCACACACAAAACATTTAATGGGTTCTGTGAATCCCGCATCTTAACATCAAAAGGCCCAGTGGGACTTTCATGTAATGTCTAACATCAAATAAACCTTATGAGTCTCAAATGTAACATCCAACAGGCTCTATGGGACTTGTATCTAACATGTAAAGGGCTCTATAGGACTTGTATCCAACATGTAAAAGGCTCTATAGGACTTGTATCTAACATGAAAAGGGCTCTATGGGACTTGTATCTTACATGTAAAGGACTCTATAGGACTTGTATCTAACATGTAAAGGGCTCGATAGGACTTGTATCTAACATGTAAAGGGCTCGATAGGACTTGTATCTAACATGTAAAGGGCTCTATGAGACTTGTATCTACCATGTAAAGGGTTCTGTGGGACTTGTATATAACATGTAAAGGGCTCTATAGGACCTGTATCCAACATGTAAAAGGCTCTATGGGACTTGTATCTAACATGTAAAGCGCTCTATAGGACTTGTATCTTACATGTAAAGGGCTCTATAGGCCTTGTATCTAACATGTAAAGGGCTCTATGGGACTTATATCTAACATGTAAAGGGCTCTATGGGACTTATATCTAACATGTAAAGGGCTCTATAGGACTTGTATCTAACATGTAAAGCGCTCTATAGGACTTGTATCTTACATGTAAAGGGCTCTATGATACTTGTATCTAACATGTAAAGGGTTCTGTGGGACTTGTATCTAACATGTAAAGGGTTCTATAAGACTTGTATATAACATGTAAAGGGCTCTATAGGACTTGTATCCAACATGTAAAAAGCTCTATAGGACTTGTATCTAACATGTAAAAGGCTCTATGGGACTTGTATCTAACATGTAAAGCGCTCTATAGGACTTGTATCTTACATGTAAAGGGTTCTGTGGGACTTGCATCTAACATGTAAAGGGCTCTATGAGACTTGTATCTAACATGTAAAGGGTTCTTTGGGACTTGTATCTAACATGTAAAGGGCTCTATGGGACTTATATCTAACATGTAAAGGGCTCTATAGGACTTGTATCTTACATGTAACCCCTTCTGTGGGACTTGTATCTAACATGTAAAGGGCTCTATGGGACTTATATCTAACATGTAAAGGGCTCTATAGGACTTGTATCTCACATGTAAAGGGTTCTGTGGGACTTGTATCTAACATGTAATGGGCTCTATGAGACTTGTATCTAACATGTAAAGGGCTCTATAGGACTTGTATCCAACATGTAAAAGGCTCTATGGGACTTGTATCTTACATGTAAAGGGTTCTGTGGGACTTGCATCTAACATGTAAAGGGCTCTATGAGACTTGGATCTAACATGTAAAGGGTTCTGTGGGACTTGTATATAACATGTAAAGGGCTCTATGAGACTTGTATCTACCATGTAAAGGGTTCTGTGGGACTTGTATATAACATGTAAAGGGCTCTATGAGACTTGTATCTTAGATGTAAAGGGTTCTGTGGGACTTGTATCTAACATGTAAAGGGCTCTATGATACTTGTATCTAACATGTAAAGGGTTCTTTGGGACTTGTATCTAACATGTAAAGGGCTCTATGAGACTTTTATCTAACATGTAAAGGGTTCTGTGGGACTTGTATCTTACATGTAAAGGGTTCTGTGGGACTTGTATCTAACATGTAAAGGGCTCTATAGGACTTGTATCTTACATGTAACCCCTTCTGTGGGACTTGTATCTAACATGTAAAGGGTTCTATGGGACTTGTATATAACATGTAAAGGGCTCTATAGGACCTGTATCCAACATGTAAAAGGCTCTATGGGACTTGTATCTAACATGTAAAGGGTTCTATAAGACTTGTATATAACATGTAAAGGGCTCTATAGGACCTGTATCCAACATGTAAAAGGCTCTATGGGACTTGTATCTAACATGTAAAGCGCTCTATAGGACTTGTATCTTACATGTAAAGGGTTCTGTGGGACTTGCATCTTACATGTAAAGGGCTCTATAGGACTTGTATCTAACATGTAAAGGGCTCGATAGGACTTGTATCTAACATGTAAAGGGCTCGATAGGACTTGTATCTAACATGTAAAGGGCTCGATAGGACTTGTATCTAACATGTAAAGGGCTCGATAGGACTTGTATCTAACATGTAAAGGGCTCTATAGGACTTGTATCTAACATGTAAAGCGCTCTATAGGACTTGTATCTTACATGTAAAGGGCTCTATAGGACTTGTATCTTACATGTAACCCCTTCTGTGGGACTTGTATCTAACATGTAAAGGGCTCTATGGGACTCGTATCTTACATGTAAAGGGCTCTATAGGACTTGTATCTAACATGTAAAGCGCTCTATAGGACTTGTATCTTACATGTAAAGGGTTCTGTGGGACTTGCATCTTACATGTAAAGGGCTCTATAGGACTTGTATCTCACATGTAAAGGGTTCTGTGGGACTTGTATCTAATATGTAAAGGGTTCTGTGGGACTTGTATCTAATATGTAAAGGGTTCTGTGGGACTTGTATCTAACATGTAATGGGCTCTATGAGACTTGTATCTAACATGTAAAGGGTTCTGTGGGACTTGCATCTAACATGTAAAGGGCTCTATGAGACTTGGATCTAACATGTAAAGGGTTCTGTGGGACTTGCATCTAACATGTAAAGGGCTCTATGAGACTTGGATCTAACATGTAAAGGGTTCTGTGGGACTTGCATCTAACATGTAAAGGGCTCTATGAGACTTGGATCTAACATGTAAAGGGTTCTGTGGGACTTGCATCTTACATGTAAAGGGCTCTATAGGACTTGTATCTCACATGTAAAGGGTTCTGTGGGACTTGTATCTAACATGTAAAGGGCACTATAGGATTTGTATATAACATGTAAAGGGCTCTATAGGACTTGTATCCAACATGTAAAAGGCTCTATGGGACTTGTATCTAACATGTAAAGCGCTCTATAGGACTTGTATCTTACATGTAAAGGGCTCTATGAGACTTGTATCTAACATGTAAAGGGCTCTATGAGACTTGTATGTAACATGTAAAGGGTTCTGTGGGACTTGTATCTAACATGTAAAGGGTTCTGTTGGACTTGTATCTTACATGTAAAGGGCTCTATAGGACTTGTATCTAACATGTAAAAGGCTCTATGGGACTTGTATCTTACATGTAAAGGGTTCTGTGGGACTTGTATCTAACATGTAAAGGGCTCTATGGGATTTACATGTAACATCTCAACATCCAAAAGGCGAAGGGACTTTCTGGCTCTATGGCTTTCATATGTAATATCTGACATCCCCATTGGAACTTGCATGTAACATGTTTTATCAAACAGACTCTTTGATAATTGAATGTATTAATTAATAATATAGGCTCTATGGGACTCGCATGTAACATTTAACATATTAAAAGGCTCTATTCTACTTCCATGTAACAATAAATTCCAATCTCCATCCAGTCTAAAAACAAATGATAATCGATATCATACCTGTAACATTTTTCAAGATTGCTGAAATAATCCTGTTCAGAACTTGTTTATTTTGATACTATTTTGAACACATTTACAATGTGTCGGTTACTGATGGTACTAAGTGTCTATCTCTTTATTGTCATTGTTGTTCTGACGTAACATTTTTTACCATTCTGAAACATTTACCTTAAGTTTCTTGGGTGTGTTATAACTTTATGATATGAGTTGACAAATTGTTAAAATATGTTTGTAAGTACAATTTTATACATGCAATGTCTTCCAATCTAAAGATACAATTCTATTTGAAAATACAAGTAGAACTTTTAGTAATTTGTTTTATTTCATGTTTTACGAAATGTTAAATAGTTTATGGAATTAAACATTATATGTTTGGCTGAATATTAGTGTGTTTATTGTTGGTACAGGTTGTAGTGGACATATTTGGTCTGCTTAAAACTGATATTCCTGAAAGGGACAGTTCTGAGTAAAATGTTGGCCTCAAACTTTATTATAAAGGACTAATGTGGACCAGGTGAGCCTATATAATTATGCCATACGGCGGTGTCCATCATCTGTTAACAATTTCTTCAAACAACCTTTTCATAACTGCTGATTGGGATTTAACCAAATTTGATTGGGTACATCTCTAGGTGGTGGGGAATTAAAACTAATTACAAGTGGAGGGACTAAGTCACTAGTTCATAACTTTTAAACAGCCGAGATTCCCACACAAGAAACAAAAACAATCATTTTTGTCAAATTGACCTTGGAGTCTGGACACACCCCTAGCAGTGATTTTTAGGTCACCTGAGACAAAGTCTCAAGTGACCTATTCTAATCGCCTTTTGTCTGTTGTTTGTCCGTAAACAATTTACATTTTCGACTTCTTCTCAGAAACCGCTGATCCGATTTCAATGAAATTTTGCAGGACTCTTCCTTGATCAAATATGCACCAAAATTAAGAATTATGTGGTTCCTACCATCAGGGGCTCTGAGGGGTGGGGCTAAAATTAAAAAGGGGTCAAATTGGCATAAATTTTAAAAATCTTCTCAAGACACAGATATGCTGGAAACAAATACTCTACATAGGTGTAAGGGTCTTGAGGTACATGTACTTTATCAAAATTGTGAATTTCATGACCCTTTTACATTTACATTTGGGTATGTTTTGTTCATTTTCAATTGGAAATTATTCAAACTAACAGACATTATAACTATGGAACGACAGTTTGATACTTCGACAGTTTGTGCCCAGGCCTGCCCCACAAGGGCTGAGGGGCAGGGCTAAAAGTGGTCAAAAAGGCTTAAATTTTTAAATCTTCTTCTCTAGACCCAGATATACTGGAAACCAATACTCTTCATAGGTGGAAGGGTCTTGAGGTACTTGATCAAAATTGTGAATTTCATGACCCTCGAGTTTCACATTTGCCTCTGGGGAGGGGGTGAAATTTACTATTGCTTATATAGGAAAATGCAACTTTGGTTATATTTTGTTCGTTTTCTACTGGAAATCATTCAAACTTGATTTACATTATAACCATGAGATGACAGTTTGATACTTTGACATGTTTAACCCTGTCTCATTCCCAGGGGCTGAGGGGCGGAGCCCAAATGGGGTTGTATAGCCAAAAATTTCAACAGTTATCTTCTCCAGACTGAGATAGCCTGGAAACCAATACTCTTCATAGATGGAAAGGTCTTGAGGTACTTTATCAAAATTGTGAATTTCATGACCCCCAGACTCCATGTTTGCCCCTGGGGAGGGGGCGAATTTTACTATAGTTTATAAAGGAAAATGCAACTTTTGGGTATATTTTGTTCATTTTCTACTGGAAATCATTCAAACTTGATTTTGCATTACATGTAGTTCAAGTTACCTTTGTTACAAAATGATTTTCTTTTTCATCGATAACATCAGTTTTTACTTAACTCAGGTGACCGTTAAGTCCCATGGGCCTCTTGTTGATCTCACCACAGAGGCATGTGACTTAGGAAAAATATCACACAATAAGCATGATTGTCGAAAAAATATCACACAATATGCAAGATTGTGGGAAAATATCACAAAATAAGCAAGATTGTGGGAAAATAGAGTGATATTTGGAATTCACCTAAAGAAATCACTGCTTATATAGGGATACCATGGAAACAGTTGAGATCCCCACCCCATAACCATATATACATTTGCTGGTTGAAAAGAAACAAACACAACAATGATATGAGAATTGACCCTGGGGTCTGCCCACACCCCTAGAGACTTGGTTTCTGGATTGCGACTTTGAAACAGTTGGGATCCACCTCACCCCTAGGAACTTGAATCATGGGTAATAACTTAGAAACAGTTGAGATCCCCACCCTTTAACCGTATAAACATCTGATATGCTGAAACACTCGACTTCTAAAGAGCGACTGCACTGGTTGACTCTAAACTTGGATAATATTCTCGATTAGGTCCCAGTCAAGTTTTGTAACTTTTAGTGTGAATTGGAAAATCTTAAGATGGCCACTGTGGCCTCCAATTGGCTGGCAATTTCGATTTGTACTCCTATGAGCTTGAAGACTGATGGGCTTCTTGTTGGTATGTGTAGACTTTTGATAATGGAGAACTATTTTTAGGTCACCTGAGCTTTAGCTCAAGTGACCTATTGCTATCCGTCTTCGTCCGTCGTCCATCGTCCGTTAACAGTTTACATTTTCAACTTAAGCTGAAATACTGGCAAAGGGATTTCATTAATATTTCATGGGAAGGTTACTGACATCTCCCTGACCAAGTGTTGTTATTTTTCGGGTCGATCAGAAATCCAATATGGCCGCCATTTTGAAAAACTATTTCAAACTTAAATTAAAGTTCTACTGGGCCGATTGAACTGAAATTTTGTAGGAATGTTCGACTCATGGTCCTGACAAACTTGTTAACGTTATACTTAACTATTTTGTACTCAAATTGGTACATATTTCAATAACAAAAATAAATATTGTAGGACTCAGGTGACCGTTTAGGCCCATGGGCCTCTTGTCTTATTTAATTATTATGGGGGGTTTTCCAGGATAACTACGTATACACATAAAGTACAATTTGTATAAACGTGAAAATATTTCGTTCATGATCTCAAAAATCGAGAATCGAAATAAGATGGAAAGACTAATCTAAGTTTTAATGCTGCCTTACCAAGTGTTTGGTGATCTCAGGAGGGACTATATTTTTCCCTTGTTGCCATATGAACGTTGATATTATTTATCATGCCTTGAGTCTTTGTTGTCACTTTGCCGGTTAGCACTTTGGGGACGTGGCATTACTTGGATTTAGCCTAGATTTATAGATGGTGGATATCGTTAATGAAACAGATCAGAAGATGAATATCCCTCCGGAACACCTATAGTCTTTTAACATTTGGTATGTACTTATAATGTCCTCTTGCTAAAATTGGCCAATTTAGATACAAATATCTTGTTTTTATTGGGAATGAGACTTATTTGATTGAACGTCACAATATGCAGGCAAGGAATTTGATCAATTTCAAGTGGACATTGTTTTACTGAACTTAGTCACTGTTTTTGTCACTGAAAAAAAAATTTGAATGAGAAGGAGATGTTTTTTATGATGTCCCTGCTTCAGGCTACAGACGTCAATCATAAACCGTTTGGAAATTTTACATCAATTTTTTAATTTGACATCTCATGGTTGTTCCCAATTACTCTGAAAGATCCCAATAGTTCCAAATTGGATAATCGCCAAGAATTAAATTATCAGTGCTGTGTGTTGATGAAGAGCTATCTGTACGACAGACAAATAGTGAAATCCAGCAATACAACGGGAATAGAGACAACATTTAAATTAAGTTGAGAACAATAAAATTCACTGTCACCAAGAGTATATGTACGCCATTTCCGAAACCATGATTTATAAATGACATTGTTGTTGAAAGGCTGCAAACATATGGTGATACGGAGATACATATTATATGTAGAAGCACTTCGATGTCTTTAGGGAGACATCGATATCCCTCGTTGGGTAAAGACGTGGTTAGGTGCCCAGTTACGATGCAGAATACTATAGCTTCACATTTGTAAATGGTACAGAACACTTAAATTCTTCTGCTCTTTATTGGTTTAATGCAGCAAAGTGACGTTTGGCAAATATTCTTTGTTTTCAGTAATACTCAGATATGGACGGAACAAATCTTAACCTAATATATGGTTCCTAAGGCGTAAAACTTTCAGTCTGATTTAAAATTAACCTAGATACGTCATTTTTATATAGGGAAACCAATTATTCTCAATCAGATACATCAATGACCTGATCCAATTAAGTCACAGAAGTGCAAATGTATGCCAAATTCAGCGTCCGCAACATGCCTGCTGAAATGATTCATGTAGCACCTTAAGTTACCTAGATATGAAAATAGCCATTTTTTCCTAGACTAATTCATTAAGATCATCTATACTTTTATTCAAGGATAAAATTGGCATTCGCAATACTCAAGACAAGGGCTGTACTGGTCCAAGCTAGATACATGATTGTTTAGGAGGACACAATTCTTACCTAAAACATTGAGACAGAAGGAAGTACGCGCACCATTTCCTGTATCACTTACTTTGGTGAGTATAGTGAGAATGGCAAGTTAGGTGAAAAGGCGTACGAATTAATGAAATTTACATAACATACGATGCAGTTCATAGCAGCACAGCTAGGAAGTTAAAACATGTAAAAAATACTCTGAACACCTCAGTTTAGGTCAAAATATAGCTGTAATAAATTTTCAGGTCCCTGTTGCAGCATATACGTGATCATGACCCACTATCTTTTGACTAGTGGGCTGTTCAAAGCGTCTTTTTGCCGCGGTCCTTCCTTAAACAGTTCCTGTTATAACTTTTCTCAAGATGACACTCGGGATGGATCCATGTCAAGACATATGCAGGTTTCCCTTGGTCGTTAGTTATGGATGTTTCTCATAAGGACTGATCGAAGCGTTATAGTTTGCAGAGGGGCCCTCTTTGATTTTGACAGTTACAAATTTGTTACCGATATTTCCCCAGAAGGTACGTACTGGAAGGATCATTATAGGTTCACAATTCGATTTCTCTTGGTCCTTAGCTGAGAAATTTATGTTTTGGAATTGCAGATGACTATCAATGGGACTTTCCGGAATTTGTCAATTGTTTTTGTAATTCTATTTTCCAGAAAGTAGTGGAGAGTGATTTCTCAAATATCACAAGTTTGTTCCTCTAAATCCTTCGTTGTGCATATTCAATGTTGGAGCTGTTCGTAAGAGCATGATGGCTACAAGCCGCAATATTGGATTGTGATAGTTAAAATTTGTCGTTGCGATTTCTCAGCACTTGGGAGATATTTTTTGAATAGTCAATCTAAGCCAATATTGATTTTTAATTATAACTGTTCATGTTTCATTGTCGCCATGATTGGCAAAAATGATAATCAGGCAAACATCTTGAATTTTACCACTTAAATTTGATAATGGCTATTTTACTTACCTGGTAAGTAAGGAACAAATCTTCCTGTTCCTAAAAATTCTTCATGTTTCCTGAGCTTTTTCCCAATTTCTTCAAAAGACGATCTCACTAGACGAAGACAATGATAACACAGCAGAAAACGCTTCCATCACATTAAGTTATGACATGATACAATTACTGTTAACATGACTAGAGCAGTGTCCAATCTATTAGGGAAAAGTACAGGACTATTGAAACTTAATGGAACAAATGAAGATTTCAAGTTGGTGCAGGGAGTCAAACGTCCTATTATGATTATGATCTCTTTTTGATTGGTTAGATTTATTTACAGGCAACGAACACGTTAATCTTTAATAATTACGTATTCTTGTTATAAGACTGGCCTATACTCAGGCTATTTAAGAAATTATGTATGATATTTGTCAAATCCTTTACTACAGCACGATTTCTTTTAAACTTCATTAATTTATATATACAGCTTGTCAAGTGACTATGTTTTTCCGTGCTTTGAATCAACTATACAAAGTGGAATTCTACCCTATGTACTTCAATCTACAAACATCGTGGTCGTCATATCTTTTATCAGATATAAAGAAACATACATAAGATATATTGGAAATAAGTAGCTGCGGGAACTGTAACACCAACAATCTGAAACTGATCGAACCTTGAGCTTTAGCTTAAGATATATATATGTTTGTATTGTATCTGTTCATAAATGATAATAATATATGAAACAAGAGGCCCAGGGGGCCTGTAATGCTCACTTGGATTTTTGAGTCATCATGGGAAATATTCTCAATTAAAGTATATATCGAGTTTCCTTGGCTTAAAAATGTTCCGGACTAAATGAAACTTTATATTACTCTATCACAGCATGCTACTGGTCAAATATCATCACCCAGGACACCCCTGTATTGCAAAAGAAGTTGTTTAAAGATTTTTACATATTTGACCCTTGTGACCTTGAAAATAGGTCAAGGTCAATTATTTGAGGAATTTGTATAGCGCTTCATGCCAGGTACCTATTGGTAAAGTATTATTACTCTGTGCCTCCTGGTTATTAAGAACAAGTTGTTCAAAGCTTTTTTTCCATATTTGACCCCTGTGACCTTTAAAGTAGGTCAAAGTAATTTATTTGAGGAAAGTTTATAGCACTATTGTATCTGGAAATATAAACAGTAATGAAATATCACGGTGCTTGAAGCTCAAGTTCTTTTACGTTTTGATATTCCTGAATACAATGAAGAACCGTTTTGTGTCGTTTTGTCGTACATGGGGAATATACAAATGTTTTTGTGCCTGGTCACTTTTTCCTTAATCTCAACAAATCAACAAACTTAAAGTAGATTTTTTTGTGCATATTTATTCATAATAAGCAGTAAACCACGCCATATTGATATCTTTTAAAAATAAATCACCACATGATATCTAAAATCATGACACAGATATGAATTCATATTGCACAGTATCTTTATAACACCATAAAATATTAATATAGTGGCCAGTGCCCTCTACAAGGTTATCGTCTATAATATTACCAAAATAGAAATCGAAATCTCCACCAAGTATTATTAATAAAGACATCTAAATTGAATATCACTTAATTATCAATGATGTATTTCCTGTGCGCCCTCCGAATGATTTTATAACAACTCTTGATTAAAGATAAAGAATTGATTTATTTTACCTGAAATATATTAAAGGCACATATATCGTCTATATTATAATTAAAATAGAAATCAAAATCTCCACAAAGTATGACTAATAAAGGCATCTAAATTGAATATCACTAAATTATCAATGGTATAATTCCTGTGCGCCCCCCGAATGATTTTATAACAATTTTTTATTCAAGAATTATTTTAGCTGAAATATAAGACACATTTGCCTTAGCTTAAGATAATAATGCCTGAGGTTTCATGCATTAAATATGATATCTTACAATGTATAGTTCCTAAAGTAGCCATGTATTATTTTACCTTGCACGCTCCTTCTACATGTTCATGTACTATTTCAATGACTGAAGAATAAAATGTTTTTTCCCACACATACTGTATTTAATAAGGGAGGACTCCTATATAATGAATCAAGTTCAATTTCATTGTCCTAGAAAGCTTCAATTTAGACACAAATAACATTATTTTTCTTTTGAAGACATCTTAATATCACCAAAACATGAGTTACCGGTAGCTATGTCTTTTCCGTCCTCAAAATGGTTTTGGAATAAACATGTGCTGACAGAATTCTTTTATCAAAAGAAATATAAAGCATTTTTTGATAGTTCAAGGTCATTTCGTATAAAATGTTTAGCTTTAATGTTCATAAATTCTTATTACTTAGGTAATGTATGATTTGAACACATAAAACAATCTTCACACATAAATCATTGAGGGTGGACTTACATCAGTCATATGACAACACACTACATAACATTTGAACATTTTCCAACTGATACATAAGATACAACTATATTTACATAAATTGTATATAAATGACACATATAGATATCACTTCTGTTTACAAAAGGATTATATTGTAACTGTAATTATGCATGTTAATTTCAAGGATTTCTGAGTGAAAGTTCACATTTAACTTACTTGTACCAAAATCAATTTTAGTTTCCTCAAAAATGCTTATTTTTGCATAAAACTTAAACTGACGATAATGAAGATGTTTTAACCTATGCCAAGTAAAATATGCTTGTTTTGAAGATATTCAGTTTTTTAAAGATTTTTACACATATTGTAAGATACCAAATACATCTTTGTTGTTCAAAATCAACATTCTTCTGAAGGAATTTCAACTAAAAATAATTGTTAATATCCTGACAACAGATGATCCGAGATCTGATTTTGAACATCCCATAATGCATCATTCTATGTATTCACAAGGAAACAATCTAATTTTTATTTATATGATGGCTGTACTAAAACCATTTTTGTAACGTTAACTCTATCTCTATTCTAATTAAATTAAAAAAATTATACTACAGGAGATAACTCTGACATGGGACATATTATTGCAAAGAAAATTAAAAGATATCGTGAAGTGTATGTTAAATGTTCAATTTATGTACAGGTACAGAACACCATTAAATAGCATTGTGTAAGTAATTGATTTCTTAAAGTACAAGTTAGTATATATAATTGGTGGATTGGTCCAGTGGTCAAGGTTCCCTGCAAGGAGATTGGGTTCAATTCTCTGTTAAAGAGATTTATTTACTACTCAACAGTGTCCCAGAATAGTCCCTTGGATAGAACTCAATGCAAAGAGGTCCTATGTCTTAAAGACGCCATTGAGACATCTCTGTAGAGGTTGAAATAAGTAAGCTAGCCACCTACAGCTATTTCAAAGGACGATTACTACAGAACTGATTATGGCAGATCTATCAAACTATATGTACTATATATATTATCTTTTATTCCAGATCAATATTTGCACAGGAATATATGTATACCAAAAACAAGATATATACACTATACCCCTATGATTTTATATCACATTATGAGATTGCTGATATCCAAGGATATAAGTCCTGGACCTTATGATGCTCAAAGTAAAAAAAAACTGTGAAGAAGGTTTAAAAATAAAACATAAGAAAAAGTAAATATGTTTTGGTGTAAAGTATTAATTTTCACTGCAAAAAGTACAAAAAGTACCAAAGATATAATCTTCACCCTCTGCCGTCCAACACAGTCCTGATATTATACATGTAAAATCCCCAACTGTACACATATTTTTTTTATATAAAATATAACTTTTCAATGCAAGAAAAACAAAAAAGTAAAAAGTATAATCTTCACCCTCTACTTTCAGATGCATTCATTGCATTACACATTTCCTATGGTGTCAATAACAAACCTATCATTTTTAAAAAGCATGTTGACACTTTTAATTGGTGTTCCAGTACATTTTCATAATAAAAAAATAATTTGTGACTGATCCTCTTTGTAAATTAATTTTTTGAAATATATATCTCGCAAATTGTAAATGAATTACTGTACTAATTGACAATGTAAGAATAAACCTACACTACAGAGTACATTACACCTACATGTGTATTGAATGGAAACATACAGTACACAGCTAAAATGTTGTCAAGATCTACTGAGCTTCTACACCGATATTTTTGTAAGAGGATACTGGAATGTTAACATGATCTCTACTTTACTCCCACACACATACAATGCATACTGGAATAGTGTCAATATCTATTTTACTCCCACACATATTTTTATGAGGACACTGGAATGTTGACCAGACATAATTGAAGAAGTGTAACCTTGATAGTTATAACTTAGACATTTATCCA
This sequence comes from Mizuhopecten yessoensis, assembly GCF_002113885.1. Classification (NCBI taxonomy): domain Eukaryota; kingdom Metazoa; phylum Mollusca; class Bivalvia; order Pectinida; family Pectinidae; genus Mizuhopecten; species Mizuhopecten yessoensis. Next base: position 548,654 of record NW_018407824.1, read on the forward strand.
AATGACCAAGCTTTAAGGCTATAACACAGACATATGCAATGTTTTTCAATCTAAAAGCCTAGGCTTTTATCCAGTTATGATGATGTACACTATAAATGCTTCTACTTTAAACATTTAATTATCATCATGGATGTGTATGTGATTCCAATACATTTTGATTGTTGAATTTTAAAAAGACTCTACTTACACATAGAATAATCATAGCATAAATGGGATAAAAAAAGATATGGAATATGTAAATAATGTTTTTCAACAGGTTTTTTTTTTTTTTTTTCTTTTTTTACCCTTATGGTATGGTTCAAGTTTAAATGTTTAAGTGCAGATTACATCAAAACAATCCAGTCTTATTTGAGATTTGAAAATTTGAAGACCCAAGCCCACTGACATGGCATTTTGTTGTAAGGAATTTCAGGAATTTGTATTATGACCCCAGACTGGGCCCCATGTACCCAACTCAGTTTGCCTGAGTACCCTAGCAGATACACAACCGTATCCGAGGTCGCGTCAGGTGAGCCCAGGGTCAGCTTGTTATTTCTTGGCCAGTCCAGTACTATAGCATACACCTCTGTCCCATTGGCTGTTTTCTTAGAGGTGTACCTGGTGGACAAAATGAAAATAACATATCATAATCAATTATCAATGTGTATCAGGTGCCAATTTTGGTATTTTAATACAACTTTGGGATATCACATATTCAGATAAAGCTGTGTATCCATAAAAAAAAATGGAAAATAGAAAAGGTAAACAGTTTCATAATGTCCATATACCCTGGATTTCACCTTGGGCTATTACAGAGAACATCAGAAACAAGAGATCCCAGAGGGATCTTGGCGCCCATCATTGTACCATCTTCATTAGTTCTTTGTCAGTTCGATCTTTTCTCTTCTTTCCTCTAATCTGTTTGATCAAGTCATGTTAACAGTAAATGCACCTTGAGGTAACTTTTGATCTAAACTTAATACTGATGTGTATGAAAGCCGCCAACCTTCAAAGTGAGTTTGTCATTTCACATATTTACTAGTACAGTACTTAATGTGAAAGAAATAGAATCGATCATTGCATATAACATGACAATGTTTGTGATATGTAAAACAAAATAAAACATTATATTTTTAACTCTTCAACTCTAGTTAAAACCTGACATGATCCACTCTATTCAGGTCTTTAGTATTTCCCAAAGAAATACACAAAACTTGCACCTCAAAGAAGACACCCTGGCAGTATTTATATAGAAAATCTGAAAAAAAATCATCACATTTTCTAAATCACGGACAGTTCGATTTAATCATCACATTTCCTAAATCACGGACAGTTCGATTCAAATCGAAGTAATGACAACTGAAAAATGTAATGCCCCCCCCCCCCTCCCGTTAGTATGGAAGGGACTATAATTTCTTTTATTCATTAATTTTTCAACAGTCGCCCAAACTATTTTTGTTGGGCCATTGATGACCTCACTTTTGATCGCACAAGCAAGATTTTAATCGCCATTGGCATGCAGGAGGCGACCATCCATTTCAGGCACTGCTGCACAACAAGGGAACAAGGGGAACATACATATAAAATTTGAGCAAGATCCCTCTGGTACTTCCTGAGAAATAGCGGAAACAAACCTTCACTATCAAAATTCAAAATGGCTGCCTATCGGCCATGTTGTCTATCCGATCAGTCTCAAAAGTTGCCCTGCACAGCTAGGGACCAAGGGGAACCTACATATAAAATTTAAGAAAGATCCGTCTGGTACTTCCTAGCGAGATAGTCTGAGCGAGATGAAACGTTTTCCAAAGGGGTCCCCAGAGAGGGGCCGTCAGGCAACTGCAACTTTTTACCGCACTATAAAACCAAGTAATATTCAAACTTATTGAACAGTAATTATTCATCATCAGAAGTTAATTGCCCCACTTGCCAATATTCAGAATTTAAATTTATTTAGCTTTAAACATATTTGTTGCCAATAAAATTGAACAAGGGATGGGGCACAAGTTTTTACAATTTATCATAGCCTTCTCCTGTCATACATTTACAATTAAATGTCAACAATGATAATAGGCATAAACATAAAGTAGATATATATAAATATATATTGAATTTAGTACCAGAATGTGACTGGTACAGTTGGTACGGGGCTAAACACCTTCCCTCAACCATGGGACAAACCTTTCTGTAAAAAGGAATATTCATGAGACGAATATCCATTTTCAAAAGTTTTCATAAAGTCCATATATGCAATGACTACACGCGCATAAAAAAGAGAAACGTTTGTGATTTTTTTTATTACATTGTACAACTCATTGTCTTTGGCCAAAAAAGCCAATATAAATTTATGTATACTCGACTCTCTTTCCCACTTTCACTGTCTCCATACGCTAACACTTAGTAAGTCATATTAGCCATCACACACAATAAACTGTATGGCAAAACCACTACGTGTACATGTAGAATATGTGTCAGATATGGAATGGTTGAGATACTTGATAATTATATTTTTTCAAAACTTTACAGAGATTAAAGCATACTTGTAAATGGACCTTTTTTTATGTTGAGACAACTTTTCTTAAATCAGTTCCTTTTGTCAGAAACAGAAGCCGTAGTTATCGGCAGCACGCGCGATTTTTACAATGTAATAAAATATTTTTTCCCCTGTTTTCAATACGTATTCCGATTCTATCTGAAGTCGAAAATTAATTCTTTATAGAGAAAAGGTTGTTTCATGATCATACATTCTAAGTCAACATCATATGAAAACATGAACTGTTGAAAAATTACGATTTAATAAAAAAAACAATTATGCGATCCTATTTACTAGAAGTAGGTTCTCCTTCCTCAGTTATTCATCATGAACCGTCATTTTGACATTTTTAATCTAGCTGCGATAACGTAGCTTTCTGACGACGGGAGATTTTTTTTATATATTGTGTCGTCACGCCAGAGGAGACCTGGTATTCATATTAGTACTAATTTGAATTTTGCAGGTAAAAACAAACAAAATCGTTTAATTCAGTAATACAATTAAATCATACCATTTAACTGAACCTGGTAATATTATAAATTATGTAAATCTAATAGCGCACATATCTCATTTGACCCCGAGTACCGACAGAGGAGAGAACAGAATACGCTGTGGCCATCACAACAGTTATCCCTTGGAGGGCCTCATGTCAAAATCAAACTAACCAGTCACTTATCACTTCCTTTTGCATAAACCACTGTATAAGTATAGAAACACAAAGTAAACTCTCTCCGATACATGCCCATTAACATATTACACTAAGTTCATCTGTGTTCAAATTCAAACAAAGATACTAGCGAGGTTAATAGTTTTTGATATTTATATTCATAACATAAACAGAGCTAGCATTTCTGTAGATTCCATTTCAGCTTAACCGGCTATCCGGAAGAATACATGCATCGTACTAACTGCTAGGGCAGTTATTTTCTCCTTTGAATACTTCCCACCTGCAATAACGTATCCGTAACGTACTCCTTGCGCTATCTTTTGACCATTTGGCAACTTTTCGCTTCGTAGCTGACACGGTACTACACTTTTCTTTCGCTTACTTCACTCGGCCAGTCATTTTGTTTACAAAGAAATGGTGTGCTATGCGCATGCGCTAGTAGAGGGAAATCCCTGAACAAAACGTTGGTCAGAAGGGTAGAAATACAGATCATTATCTTAGATTTAATCATTTTTATGAATCTATTTTAGCCAAATCTCATTGTTATTTTCCATAAGGACTCTCGCTTGATATGTTTATGTTGTATTTGAAAAAAAAGACAAAAAAAAAGTTACTTCACCGTGATGCCCCTTTAAGGACGGACCACGGACGCAGGGTGATTTGAATAGATGCTAAAAATGCATCTATATGTTATATAGTATTATAAACTCGACAACAATACAAGTTGTTCCAACTTATATCAATCACTCTTGTTGGCCCAGGAGTTAGCACACAGGGGTCTTCATGGGAAAGGAAACTGGAGTACCCTGATAAAACCCACATGGCCAGGCAAATGACCCCATACCTTTTCACTTCTGATCAGGGAATCGAACCCTGGCCGCCTCGGTGAAAGGTGAGTGTGTTATCCACTGCATCACCCCTCTACCCACTATGTATTAATATAAGACATTTTATAACCATGGTGCTCTGCTGAGCGTTGTGTTTAAGGGTCTCCATTTTATAACCATGGTGCTCTGCTGAGCGTTGTGTTTAAGGGTCTCCATTTTACAATTAAACAAGTTTAACCTGCTGTTTACTGACCACCTGTCTTAAGCAACCACTTGTTTAAAACAACCATTTTCAAAAGCGTATCTAGCAACTATTCCGAAACATTTCTTTACTACATGACACTGAGCATAGCAACCACCTGCTCAACATGGCCACTCTTCTTATCTAAAATCTTACCATAGTAATGAATGACAACGTTTCGTAATGGCCTCTTTCGTAAGTTCCTGAGAAATAGTGGTATTAAACTTTAACTGTCGAAATGCAAGATGGCCACCTTACAACATATCTTGTTTCTGTGATCACTCCCAAAGACCAACCTGCATAATTCTGAACCAATAGAAACTTACTTAAGTACGAGAAAATGTCTTTTAACTAGTTTCTGAGGAATCGCGACAACAAACATTAAACACAAGATGGCCACCTGACAGCCTTCTTGTTCTTGCAATCAAGCCCAAAAGTGAAAGATTGGTTTGGTTTGGTTTAATTTTGTTTAATTTCCTATTAATAGCTATGGTCATTTAAGGACATGCCTCCATGTGTGTAGTGAATGCTTGCTTGCGTGTGTGTGTGCAGGAGACAGGGTATGTTGCCCAAAAGTGAAAGAGTGAGATCAATTTTTTTTTTAGGATATATTAAAGGTGATCTGACCAGCCCACCATTTGATGATGATAAGCTAAAAATCAAAGCGCAGAATGACTAGACTATGATTCCCCTTAGTGATCATAAAAGACAGGTTTGAGTACCTTCTTAGTAATCATTGGATTGGTTCATAAGTGTCAACCTCTGAAACCTCCAATGAGGGAGATCTCTCTCACTCCACATTTCCAATGAGGGAGAAAGTGTGTGGAACATGACTGAAACTGCTTTGCTGATTATCTTTCCCTTTTTACGTTTCAAAATAAATCCAAAAAGCATTCATTGGATTCAGACACAACTATGATGATAATTACACTCACCCTGCAGTAACAAGGAGATCATTTGACCACACGATGTAGATTTAGAGTTTATATGAGTTTGGACTTAAATGAGTTTCGAGGGAAATTGGTGAATTTTGGTAAAATGAGGGAGTCTCACTCCTAATGAGGGAAGGATAACAGCTATGTTAGTTTTACTTTAATTGAATGCTCCTCAGTGACATTTCTTTGGAAAGCATAGAGTGCTTACAACAATTTTGTTTGTTTGTTTGTTATATTAGTATTTTCCCTACCAGACGCCAGCTGTAATGGTGTCATTCTGGTGTGTCCATGGTAGGGTGGAGTAGATAGCCTCGCCATTAACGCCCAGCCACTGTCCCATCTGTCGTAGTCGTTCCTCAAAGATAGGGACAACACGCCCGTCATGTGTTGGACCAATGTTGACCAGGACATTTCCACCACAACTATAAAATTACATTTATTTTCATATATTTACATTCTGTATGCTTAGACCCATTAACAAAAATTACATTCATAAATGCATAACACAGGTGTTCATAGAATCTAAGCACGTGGGAACTGATAGTAACCTGATCACACTGCGTAGTAATACACTACAAAAATCACTCACTCGGAACGACCGACCTAGATGCTTAATTCTTACATCTAAAAATATTATTGAACTGTGCTTGGTGAAATATTCACGTATTCACGTGTCCTGTGCTACAAATAAACATTGAATATGGAACTACATTTTGTTGTGTTATTGTTGTTGACGGTTGCTAAGATCTCTCACGATAGTGTCACATTTCCCCGCGAAAAAACACTGTTCTCGCCACTTCGGTGCACCCGTGCATAAGCAGGAACAAACCCTGTTTATTTGTTTTATTCGTTGTTATATCGATCCACTGAAAGGATTAGTCAATGTAAATATAAGGAATGATATTTATGTTTTCAACATTTATGAGGTGATAACAACAATGGGTTTTTGGCCATATTTTACATGAATCGCTAACGCGATTCATTCAATATGTCCATAAACCCATTGTTGTTATGACCTCATAAATGTTGAAAAAATAAAAATCATTCCTTAAATAGCGATTTCTGCTAATGACAATTACAAAAAAAAACACTTTCATTTAGCGATTTTGGCTTAAGACAGTTACACAACATTGAAATACAGGCAAATCATGATCTCAAATTAACATTACCAAACCTATGTCCAAAACCCTGATAGATAACCTTGTGATATTAAATGTTTGCTATCAACACGCAATATTGTAAATCATAGCTAAACCTTTACATATTTACACATATGCAGGTCGATCATTTTCAGACAATTATAAGTTTTCTATCATTGTTCATCATTTCTTGAGAGGAAATCGATTGTAAAATAATCTTTTGAGATCAGGGATTAGATGTTTCTTTGGTCAAGCTTAAAGCCCCACAGTCAGTTTCCACAGTTCTTCAATGTGTTGTCAGCTAGCTATAGATGAGTTTATCTATTTGATGGAGATTTTCTACAAAACTTCTCATTATTTTCTTGGCTTAAATGTTTCATCTAAACAAGTTAATTTGCTAAATTTGATCTCATGCTATTACCAAACTGTGTTCATTGTACAGTGACATGTACACTTTACAACAGTTTACCTGACAGTACATTGTACAGTGACACTTTACCTCAGTTAACCTGACAGTACATTGTACAGTGACACTTTACCTCGGTTAACCTGACAGTGTGATGTACAGTGACACTTTACCACGGTTAACCAGACAGTACGATGTACAGTGACACTTTACCACGGTTAACCAGACAGTACGATGTACAGTGACACTTTACCACGGTTAACCAGACAGTACGATGTACAGTGACACTTTACCACGGTTTACCTGACAGTATGATGTACAGTGACACTTTACCACGGTTTACCTGACAGTACGATGCACAGTGACACTTTACCACGGTTTACCTGAAAGTACATTGTACAGTGACACTTTACCACAGTTTACCTGACAGTACGATGTACAGTGACACTTTACCACGGTTTACCTGACAGTATGATGTACAGTGACACTTTACTATGGTTTACCTGACAGTACGATGCACAGTGACACTTTACCACGGTTTACCTGACAGTATGATGTACAGCGACACTTTACCACGGTTTACCTGACAGTATGATGTACAGTGAGACCTTACTATGGTTTACCTGACAGTACGATGCACAGTGACACTTTACCACGGTTTACCTGACAGTATGATGTACAGTGACACTTTACCACGGTTTACCTGACAGTTTGATTTACAGTGACACTTTACCACGGTTTACCTGACAGTATGATGTATAGTGACACTTTACCACGGTTTACCTGACAGTACACTGTACAGTGACACTTTACCACGGTTAACCTGACAGTACGATGTACAGTGACACTTTACCACGGTTTACCTGACAGTACGATATACAGTGACACTTAACCATGGTTTACCTGACAGTATGATGTACAGTGACACTTTACCACGGTTTACCCGACAGTATGATGTACAGTGACACTTTACCACGGTTTACTTGACAGTACGATGTACAGTGACACTTTACCACGGTTACCCTGACAGTACGATGTACAGTGACACTTTACCACGGTTTAACCGACAGTATGATGTACAGTGACACTTTACCTCGGTTTACTTGACAGTACGATGTACAGTGACACTTTACCATGGTTTACCTGACAGTACGATGTACAGTGACACTTAACCATGGTTTACCTGACAGTACATTGTACAGTGACACTTTATAAATTACCACGGTTTACCAGACAGTACACTGTACAGCGACACTTTACCACGGTTTACCTGACAGTATGATGTACAGTGACACTTTACCACGGTTTACCTGACAGTACACTGTACAGTGACACTTTACCACGGTTTACTTGACAGTACATTGTACAGTGACACTTTACCACGGTTTACTTGACAGTACACTGTACAGTGACACTTTACCAAGGTTTACCTGACAGTACGATGTACAGTGACACTTTACCAAGGTTTACCTGACAGTGCGATGTACAGTGACACTTTACCACGGTTTACCCGACAGTACGATGTACAGTGACACTTTACCACGGTTTACCTGACAGTACATTGTACAGTGACACTTTAACTCTGTTTACGTGACAGTCCATTGAACAGCGACACTTTACCACCGTTTACCTGACAGTACGATGTACAGTGATACTTTACCACGGTTTACCTGACAGTACGATGTACAGTGACACTTTAACTCTGTTTACGTGACAGTCCATTGAACAGTGACACTTTACCATGGTTTACCTGACAGTTCAATGTACAGTGACACTTTAACTCTGTTTACGTGACAGTCCATTGAACAGTGACACTTTACCACGGTTTACCTGACAGTACGATGTACAGTGACACTTTAACTCTGTTTACCCGACAGTCCATTGTACAGTGACATTTTAACGCTGTTTACCTGACAGTTGAAGCAATGGTCTCCACCAGTTCATCCATGGTCAGGATATCACTGAGATGAGCTGTCCGCCGATATCCCCAAGATCTTTTGTCTAGTGTCATTGCATTCTCCCACTTGTGTTTCTGAAGGACTCCTGAGGTAAAACAAAAATTTGAATACCATTGTCTGTTTCAATTTAAATTTGGCATATGCCTGCGTTATCAAGCTGCACATCATGACACTATATTTCTCATTAAATTCTAAAAACAAAAGTCATCTTAACAGTATTTTTTTTCACAAAAAAGGACAGGTACTCAGAAGGTTTTTTGGTACCATGATTTCCATATTGTCTTCTTTCAAATGATATATAAATGCCTTGTTCATACAGTGAGAATAGATAAAGTTGAATCTTGTCATGCAGTGAATTTTTGTGGGGTCATTCAAGATTAAGGAAGTAAAGGATGAATATAATAATGTCTGTCTACAATATAAAAATATGTTGATACAGAAATCCTACCCATGTTATTTTTCCAATATATGGACCAATTGTTGAAGACGTAGATCTGTCTATCTAATGAAAGTGACAACAGTTTGGATTTGCTAGGATGATTTAACAACATAACGTCATAACTTACTTAAAATTGAGACTACATGTGTTTTTCTGTATGATGACATTTTAACCAGAAATAATCTTTAGGTTAATGCTATTGTTTATGGGATATTAATTATACATGAACACTTTGTGATTCAAAAGTGAAATGTCATCAGATATTAATAAATAAAACATTTTTTTTCAGTGAAATTGAAATTATGAAAATATTACCTGGATTGTACTTGTCGTTACAGTTCCAGAACCCACCATGGACACACCTGGTATTACTGCCCCATCGGTCATTTACTAAAACTGTGTCCTTCACTGGGCTATACAACAGAAATGTATACAGGAATATGATAAAGGGTGTACAAAATAGGTTTCAAACTATATGTACATATATAGTGTTGTTAAAATGAATGTACCAAAAATATATTTTATTTATCAAATTTACTATTGTCTGCAATATGTATGACTGCAAATTTGTATCACCTTTCATTGTAGAGCCAGGTGAGGAATTCTGTGGAATTCCAGTAGGTATCTGGAGCCTCCCAGTCCCCATCCGACCAGATCACCTCGGGTTCGTAGTTGTTGACCAGTTCATACAGCTCTGGCATGGTCTTGTCCTGGAAATTCAATGCAATAATTGTTGATCATCTTATTGTACAAAGTTGGAATTCTAACTCATGACAACTCAAAAAATCTACAGTTCCACTCTAGCCTTTAACTCAATGTATATGTTCTTAGATTTCTCAAAAAGCAAATCTCCTGAAACAATTTTTTTCATACCTTCAACATATTAATGTACATCATAGTTTTAATATCTCAATAAAACTTGGACATCTTTTATGTACAATATATTGCCTCCAACAAACATACATATTTTTAGTGCAGTAAGTCACATGTAGATGACATTGAAATAATAATAAATAATATAATACACAACCTTTGTATATAGTGCCCTATGTAATTTGCAAATTAATCTTAGGCGCTTTACATCACATGAATAATAGTATTCCTACCTGCTGTGACATTTATAAATAAAGGCATCCAAATCAGCATTTTACATCAGGTAAAAAGACATTTATCGCCATATGCATATATAAATATATATGGGGCAAAAAAGTAATTCCAACAGTGTGGACAAGTTTAGGTTGTCAAATTTTCAGAGCGATCCGCTCCTGTATCAATATATATCAGCTGGCATGTACATGACGTTTGTGTAAAAGAGCCTAGAATGCAGACACAAAAAGGTGGGTCTTTATATCCTTCTTTAATTTATCCACATTTTTTACTTCCTGGTAGCAGATGGTAAGCCATTCTACACCGTGGCCGACACCCTTCCAAAGCACACTGGTTTCCATAGGTCAAAGTACAAGATTTCTGGACACACAACAAAGATAAACAATGCTTAAATTCACCTAAAAAAGCATTATTTTTTATCTTCCTTTGACATATTAAACTCCTTGGCAATGCCTACCCTGACAAAGTCCTGTGTCCTATATCCATTTGCCTTGTCCTGGAGGTACAGGGGGTGATAGAACTCAAACAGGGAATGGTAAGTCCCAAAGTGCATGCCTTGCTTCTTCTTTACAGCTTTGGCTAGTTCACCTTAGAAAGAGGGACAGAAGTCATAATTCTGAAGTTGTACAACATAAACAAAATATATCTTTCTACAGTCTACTCGAAAAATATTCCAAATAAAGGATTTTCCTTCATAGATGATATCAAATAATTTTTGCTTTGCAATAATGATAAATCCCAATCCTGAAAGTCTTACAGAGTATACATTATAATTATGAATGCCTCATTATTCAGTAATTTAATGGTACATGCAATCTATTTTAAACATTTCAACTGCAGGACAAGCTTTTTACTGTATTACTGACACTCACAAGAAAATTAAAAATATTTCCCTGCATACTAAATTGTTAATTCCCCTCTTCCCATTTGAACATTTCTCACTATTGCTTGAATGGCATTCTTAGAGAAAGAAGTGCATGCCTTTCTTTAATCTGAGGCTGATAGTTCACTGACCACCAAGGCCAAACCATATTATAAATATGGACATTGAAATTGAAATAACAGAAGTTTTATTTTAAGTGCTGTGTACTGATCATGTTAGCATTATTATGCAAAACAAATTAATTGTGATAAAGTGTAACTTTTGATGTCTTCCATCATAAGGTTTAAATAAATATCTACAAAGAAATGTGGCAAATTTGTAATGATATATGTGGTAACAGGTTGCGGATCTCAAGTGAATACAAATTATGACCCAATTTACTTAGGAGGCCTCATCCCTGGGGTGGGGATTGACCCCAAGGTAAATTGTGGAATGTCTTCAGTAAGATTCATCTGTTTGAAACTTTGATATAACTTGTGGAATGTATATACTGGTCTTATGATGTTATTGAGCAAGGGTATTTATGGTTATAATTTTAGGTTGGGGATCTCGACTATTTCCATGTTAAGATGCAAAATTCCTATTGCCCTGGTTCTGTGGTGGGAACAGAACCCTGTGGTTTAGTTCTGGTGGCTATTGTGAATCGGTCCATATATATCTTATGTCCAGCACTTGTTTGTATGATTATAGGCTAGGGTGGGGATCTAAACTTTTTTGCAGTTATGACGAGGGGCCTGTTCCTTTATGCAGAACAACCAGTTTGTCTATTTTAAATGCAACGTTTTCAGGGATATGCAGGCATTGCAAGCTTAAGGCATTGTCAAGGCTCATCTGAAAGCAACATCAAATTACCAAGTCCAACCTTTTTCATAAACAAACAACTCTGGTCCAACTCTTTGGATCGTAATAAAAGAAAGTGGCCCTGATTTCCTTATTGGATCCCACCCAGCCCCTGGGTTGTGAACAGACCAAAGATCAAATTCTGGTAGCATAGCATGGATGTATTTGTCTAAAGATGACATATTACACAAGTATCAAGAGCTGGTATATGATATATGGATATAAGTGTGGAAATCTCAACCACTTCCAAGTTATAAACCAATATCTCACATTGAGCCCTGCCCCTCTGTCCCGTACTGGGTCTTCACCCTCCATTCATACAATGTTGAGTTTCCTTGACCAAAGGATGTTTTAAATGAAATTTGGTTAAAATCTCCTCATCCATAAAGAAGGGGTTTAAAAAAAGATTATCCTCTGTTTCCCCTATTTTGCCCTGCCCCCATGGGAGCTACACACTCAATTTATACAATTACTGATCCTGACAGTTCCCTACACCCAAAGATACTCATCATCAAAAGTCAAAATTGCTCTGCAGTTCAGGACTGAAATCAGCACCATAAATAAAACAATTTGCAGACAGATGATGGATGCCATGACTTAAGCTCACAGGTCCTTCAGTTCTACTCTAGATCAGGTGAGCTTAAACCTGCTCAAGATTGCTTTACTTAGTAGCTGTAACCTACCAACAAGATCTCGTTTAGGTCCAACATCCATGGAGTTCCAGTTCCACGAGACTTTAGATGGCCAGTTTGTAAATCCTTCATGGTGTTTGGTGACCAGCACAACATATCTGTAATGATCAGTAACAGAAATTAGTTCCTACTTTAGCTGTTTCAGGTATGAGAGACTTTTGTATAAGTTAAGCCTGGCAAATTAACAAACTTAACATTTATTCTAGCACTCAATCACCTGCATAAATTGTCAATCTTGTATTTCATAAAATGATAGAAGCATATATTAGAAGGTATATATATATATATTTATATCTTATTCACTTTATATATATTACTCATTTATATAATAATAATATTTTTTATATTAATGTACAACAATTATGAAATAATTAGTTTTATCAACTTGTATTTGAGTTATTCTTATATTTTATCAACCCAATTGGTACCAGCGTGCAGGGGGTCTTTAACGTGGCAGGAAACCAGATGTGTACCTTTTCTATGATATCATATCATATAAAAGATATGATGGGGTTGAGTGAATAATTTGTACATTGTTGATACAGAATATATCATTTGGGATTATTTATATTCGCTCTTGTTATTTAATCCTCTGTGAAATACTATTTCCTAGTAGTTATTCAAAACACCTGCGTCTTATAACGCTTCATACAGAATACCTCTGTAGGTCCAAATGTCTGTGTGGCCACGGACTTAGATAACCTAAGAATCTAATTCCGTGGTGTGGCCTAGCAGTTATATGTATTCATATGTAACAAATTCAAATTAATCATCATCTTCCATTAAGTGACAGATCTCCTTGATGGAGTGCAATTGTCACTGTGAGAGGTTCCTATAGGTGGCAGTTAAAAACTTATTTTTTATGGTATTTTCGTATATGATAAAACTATTTACAAAAAGTATACATGAAGTTAGTATAGAAGAATAGGGTTGAAGCCTGCAATTGCTGATTTAAATGAATTTAGATCAGGCGAGTGGGCGATGTCTGTGGGTATAGAGTTCCAGGTGATGATAGTACAGGGGAAAAATGAATATTTGTATTGATTTGATGCGGTTGTGATCTGATGAAATTTGTGAGCCCCCCTTGTTCTCCTGTCCCCTTGAGTAAGGTACTCGGCTGATGGAATAGCGATGTGCCCGTTTACGATCTTGTACACCATGGTTAGCCTGGATTTTGCACGAATATCTTCATTGTGCTAAATTTCCCAATTTAGTGATTGGATCATTGTTGTCACACAGCCGGGATCTCTTGACCTGTAGTCATTGTGTACATATTGAGTAGCTCGACGTTGGACCGACTCTAGCAGCATAGTATTATCGGCAGTGTATGGGTCCCAGCAAGTCGACGCATACTCAATAGTAGGTCCTACAAGGGTGGTGCAAGTCTGTTCCTTTACCTTTTTTTGTGCACGATGACATATTGCGTCGTAAAAAGCCTAGGGTCTTATTGGCTTTATTTACGGTAGAGTTGATGTGGCTACTCAACTCAGGTCAGAGGTGATAGTGACTCCGAGATGTTTACTGGCAGGAACGTTTTCAAGTGATTCATTGTGCAACGTATATAGTTGTTCTTAATGGGCACTTTGTTTTTTGTGACATTTATAATGCAGCATTTACTGGCATTGAAGTTCATTTGCCATTTGTCCTCCCATGCCTGTAGATTGTCAAGTTCGGTTTGTAGAGCCTTGCGCTTGCAGTCATCAGGTGTTTTGATGTCTGTGTAGAGGAGACAGTCATCTGCAAATAGCTTGATCTTACATTTTACCGAGTCTACAATGTCATTAATATAGACTAGAAATAACAGAGGACCAATCATCGTCCCCTGGGGCACCCCAGATAGTACAGGGGCCGTCTCGGACACCATTTAGTAAAACAAGCTGATCACGAGATTGTAAAAATGATCTTATCCAGGAGAGGGTGTTGTTTCTTATGCCGTAAGAGTTTAGCTTGGTCAGGTCTGCAGTCGTTCATGGGGGACTTTATCAAACGCTTTAGAAAAATCTAAAAGGGCTATGTCTGTTTTACTTTCTAAATTTCGACAGAGGTCATCATTCAACGGTAAGTATCAATTGGGATTCAGTGGAGTGTTTGGATCTAAAGCCGTGTTGGTATTTAGTCAGGATATCAAATTGGGCCAGGTGGGTCATGACATTACTGTGTATAATATGTTCAAGTAGTTTGCAGTTGATGCTTGTGAGGGATACTGGGCGGTAGTTGGAAGCAGTCTGTTTGTCTCCTTTTTTAAAAACAGGTACAATATGGGCTTCTCGACAGTCCTTCGGCACTTCACCGGAGTCTAGTAAAATTTGGAAAAGTTTGGTGAGGGCCGGGGTAATTTCTAGTGCAATGTCCTTCAGGACCCTTTGCCGGGATGCTGTCTGATCCAGTGCATGGCTTTATGGTAATTAATTTGCTTTAATAATTTAAGAACACCCTTTTTCAGTAACTGTGATTTTTGGCATCGAGTCAAATTGTCTGTCAGGGAGATTTGGCATAAGCGAGGTGTTTTCGCGGGTATAAACAGAATGAAATTGTTGGTTGAGAATATGGGCTTGTGTAGGGTCATCTGAGTATGTGATACCATCTGATAGGTTTGGTATTGGGGGATGTTGGATGATTCAATTTTCTTGCTCTTTATATAGCTCCAGAACTTTTTTGGATTTTCTATGGTCTGTGGACTAATAATTTCCCTCATGTATTTGTTCTGGGATTTCCTGTTTGAATCTAATCTTCATGTAATCTTGCTCCTACAGTTTAAAATTCTAACTTACTTAGCACCAGAGGCACTGAAGATGTTTGCCCATTCATCTGCGTTGTAAAATTCGGCTGTGAATTTTGGTGCAAAATCAGCATAAGTGAAGTCTGGCGGGTAGTTGTTCTTCATGAAATTGATAACGGCTGGATTCTTGGCGGTCTTCCAGTCGTACCAGAACCATTCGTTTGCATAGCTTGGTACAGAAAATACCCCCCAGTGGATGAAGATCCCGATCTTGGACTCGTCGTACCACGATGGTAGGGGCCTGGAATCCAGAGATTTCCAGTCTGGTGTGTATTTGGTGCCACCTGTCAAACCATTGCAGCAACACACGGCCAAAAACACAATAGTTTGAAGAAGCCTGAGCATGGCTTCCTTTTGATCAACTCACACACTGTTCAATGTTTTACAATAAAGAAACTATTTGACTAACAAGTCAGTAACAACTGCATGGAGTAAGTTTGTTGTGCTTATTCTGTTACAACTAGTCAGTTCGTTATACTGAAATTGCACGATCTACATCAGACATTTTTACAAACAATATCCAGGTATTATACAACATTAGTTTTGTTTACATCGGTTCGGCGATCTCACATGATCATATCGATGTCACTCGGAAGCTTGTTAACCACGTGCCCCAAAATATAATGGCGCGAAAATTTGATTTTATAGTAAGCGTTTACTTCATCACTTGGTTAATTAAGTCAATTTCTTTAACCCAAACTTGAGATTTAGGCTTTAATGAGCACAGTCAGACAGAATTTACATAAAGATATAGGCCTCGTATGTTTTAATTATATGCAATCACCATATTGCAAATATGTATATTCGCAGATGTTTGGGGCGCTGTTTTGGTATTTATTCAAAAAATGTGATATCATTAATCGATTTTATGATATCATTAATTCGATTTTATAATATCATCAAAAAGACGTATTTAATGATATCATAAAATCGATTTTATGATATCATTTAATGAATTTATGATATCATAAAATGGAATTAATGATATCACAAATTCGAATTTATGATATCATAAAATAGCCTGATTTAATGATATCATTAATTCGAATTCATGATATCATAAAATAAGAAACTGTTAGCACGAAATAATGACTTCTCCCCATCTCAGTTTTAGTCTATGGACAACAAAGATGTATTATATTTAAACGCTTGGTTTTGTTGCATTGTCTATCTTATATGGTGTGCTGATCCGAGCTGCCGAGACGAGAATAACTGAATAATGTAGAACGAATATATCGATAGATCATATCCCGTTTTGGTCTGAACAGATCTACCGTTCTCTGATTTAGACCGCTAACGTTAGGCCTAAACTCATCTTCATCTTCAATTTCATTGTCCACCATTCCATCCATCTTCGTCAAATTGGCGCGAATGGCAATCCAAACAGAATTACCGTTCTTTAATTTCACATCCGCTTTTTGAGGGAGCAGTCCTTAGAAAAATATATATCACAAATTCGAATTAACGATATCATTAAATCGGTCAATTTAATGATATCATTAAATCAAATTAATGATATCATAAATTCGAATATATGATATCATAAATTCTATTAATGATATCATATATTCGAACTTATGATATCATAAAATAGCCCGATTTAATGATATCATAAAATGGAATTTGTGATATCATTAAAAGAATTTGTGATATCATAAAATTGTTTTTATGATATCATAAAATAATAAGTGATATCACAAAATAATTTATGATATCATAAATTAGATTTTATGATGTCACAAAATAATTAATGATATCATAAAATCGATTTAATGATATCACATTTTGTGAATAAATACCAAAACGGCGCCTCATACAGATGGAAGCATTTCTGAAAAAAAAAAAAAAGAAGAAGAAAAAAATACATGCTTTATGAATATCAATCAGGGTTTAGGAAGGCATACTCCACTGATACCTGTCTTATACATTTGCTAGACCATATTAAATGTAATACTAGTAAAGGTCTATACACTGGCATGTTGCTACTAGACCTACGCAAAGCTTTTGACACGGTTTACAATGACATCTGTGTGGCAAGTTGAAAATGGTGGGTGTGATATCTGTAAATTGGTTTAGATCATATCTGAATAACAGACATCAGACAGTCAAAATTAACGATATCTACTCGGACCAAGCTACTATTACGTGTGGGGTACCACAAGGTGGTATTGTAGGCCCTCTTTAATTCTTATGCTATGTCAACGATATGACAATCAGCATTGATGGAGAATGCACATTACTATTATATGCCGATGACAGTGTTATCCTTTTCGCACATAAAAGCCCAGTAATAATTTCCACGAAACTTGGTGCTGTACTTGAATCATGTGCAGAGTGGTTAGTTGATAATAAGCTTTCGTCGCATTTAGGTAAAACAGAGAACATGCTATTTGGAACGAAAAGAAAATTAAATCAAATTGATCATTTTGAAATTGTCGCAAACAATCATACCATCAAATCAATATAGATTGTTGTATGTCTGGCGAAGAAATAGTAGAAAACATCGTGAAGAAAGTAAATTCTAGACTGAAATTTATATACAGACATAGTAAATGTCTAACTACAAAAACCAGACAAAGTTTATGTTCTGCACTTACTGTATACAGTGTCACCTAGATTATGCATGCTCCGCGTGGTACTCAGGATTGAACAAGAAAATGAAGAACAAATTACAGATTTTTACAAAATAAAGTTGTCAGATTTATTAGCAAATTGGAACCCAGAGCGAGTATCACTCCCACTGAACTGTCAAAGCTCAATATGTTAAATATAGAATATAGAGTCAAACAATTAGGACTCAATCATGTGCACATTTTTTTTTTTGGAAAATGTCCATCCTACTTAAACCTAAACTTCATAAAAGTGTCAGGTGTTCATCAGCATAACACACGATCATGTCTTTTTAATTTTGTTGTTCCACCATGTAAAGGGAAAGATACCTCTACTTTTTATTTTAACGGGATTCATGACTGGAATAGTCTGCCTGACAAAAACAAGGGTATAAAATCCATATATGCATTTAAGGCAGCAGTGAAGAAACATCTCGCTTTTAAATTTCAAAATTCATGCTGATAACACAATTATATGTGATTGCGGTGACACAAAACAAGTAGACTTTACTGGTAGGGGGATCCCCAACACTAAGAAAACAAACTTTGTGTCACTGCAATCCACGTGCTGATGACACTGTACCGTATTATTTTTGTGATTTAGAAATACTTAGAAAGTCACGTTACATATTTTAAGTTGGGCTAACTATTTAAACCTGAACATATATATATGCGTTTTTTAGATTATATAGTCATTACGGAATTACTATAGGTACTGACAATAAAGTTAATAATATGTTGTCAATCATTCCCTCCTGCCAAAATCTTTCCCCGTGATCAATATAGCATGGACCCCATTGGAAATAAGCTTTCGAGCTTTCATGGGCTATCCTCAGGTTTATAGATCAATGTTTGTGTTGTATTAATTGTATAAATATATTACTTATATCTTAAAATCAGTTATGAATTTTAGTTTGATATATAATATAATATTTTAAGATAATACAATGTTTTATTACTGACGATAATTTAATTCATGTAGGTTCATTAGTATTTGAGCGTCCGGAGAGCTTGTAGGAAGGGGATGCCTAATCACCTGCTCCTTGGACTGCTCCAAAAACCTGTGATATTCTGTTTAATATTTTTAGTAATATATATGTACGTTGTACTGTAATATGTATGTCAACTTTCATGTTACATGTGATGTCTATGATCTATTTCCTGAAATATAGGTCATAGCCTTGGAAGAGACTGAATGAGTGAGTGATTGTAGATACGTCTCTGCATTGGTCTCGTTGTGTTTGTTAAAGCAACTATTAGACAGCCAGGGTAAAACAAATCATAATTGTTCCAACCAAGGCGTTACCTCGTGAAAATGAACAAAATTTTCTTAAAAAAACAATTGTCCTATAGATGGTATTTAAATTATAAGAGTAGACCGGACCCGTTTTGGCCCCTTGGGCAGGTTCCCCATTTTTACAACTAGATACCCTCTTCAACCAAGGCATCCTCGATAGAAGAGTCAATGTTCGTATCGGTATATCTCTCCACCAACCTACAACCCCTACAGGCTAAACTGAACCTAATGTGGTATACTGGATAGGTGTGTTATAATCACCTTGTAACAATCCTTATTGTAAAGATAACGTTACCCTTCAAAACAATGTAAATTAACTAAAGTAGTTTGTCCTATTCACCGAATATTTAATCAAGTAAGAAACTGTAATTGTAATCAAGCCTTGATGTAAATTACAGTGTAAATATGAGTCATATATATCCAAGACAGTGAGAAGAAATATCCAGAAGCATAGTGTGATATCATTTCAGCCTTTGTGACAGGATGGCATTGCACTGTAACCCTTGACAACCTACAGACCAAGCGTGTTTGATTAAAATTTACATTTAGAGAATGGACGAAGGAAGTGCATATCTAGACGCCGACGGATATACCTATACTTGCAAACCAAAATGTCAGCATACTTCGTAGTGGGGGCATAATGAACTTTAATTGGATCCTCGCAGACAGTGATCCGACATGTAGACAGTCTCTGATGAAATACTCGAGCTCCTTGTTGTCACCAGCACAAAACAGCACAATCGCGAAATAAATGTTTTTTTGTTAAATGTCCTTTTAACATCTAAGTCATTTAAGGGGGGTGCGTTTAGGACGGTGTACAGAGGAATCTCTGACGAACGCCTCAAGTGAAATAAGATACATGCGTGTTTCAAACAAGAGAACAAATTCAAGTATTTCTAAAAAAAAATAGACTAAATGTGTCACATTTACAGCATTTCCATCCGCTACCTTGTGAATAATCGATTAACAGTGCATCGTGATGATGGAAAGATGGCCCTGTGGCCTCATTTCAGGCATTCTCCATTTGAAATGTTTTACAATTTACGTCTATGATGGATCGACATTGCCATTATCTTGACAAAATTTCCCAACATTTCTGATATTAGAAGATTGCTTTCAAGGCTTATTTACCCAACAGACATTTATTTTTTCTCCTTCATCGTTCATATTTGCCGGTGTCTTTCGATTAAAACTGTCATTACGCTCCTCCGTTGCAAAGTGTCGTGATAGACTATTGTGATCGACTGTTCACTGTCAAAAACATATGCTGATTCTTTATGGAAAATCTCGGGGGGGGGGGGGGGGGGGGGG